>NC_135315.1:6561351-6675388 GCF_048772815.1 Callospermophilus lateralis
TGTGTTGGGTTGGAGAACTGGAGAGAAACTGTCAACTGTGCGGCTGTGGTCATTTTCTGGGGCGGGGTGGGGATGGGGGAGGACTCCTTGGTGACTCTCATTAATGTCGGTCTGTTTTGAGAAGCCTCTATTTCTGGCTGAGGTTGGTCAATTTGTATTTCCCTAGAAAATTATTCACTTCATCCAGGTTACAGAATGTAGAGACTGGGGTGATTTTCCTTTCCCTTGTGCTCTGCCCTCCTCCTCCTCCTGCTCCACTGTGTCCTCCTCCCCCTCCTCCTCCTCCACTGTGTCCTCCTCCTCCTCCTCCTCCTCCTCCACTGTGTCCTCCTCCTCCTCCTCCTCCTCCTCCTCCTCCACTGTGTCCTCTCCTCCTCCTCTCCTGTGCTCCTCTGTCCTCCTCCTCCTCCTCCTCTCTTCCTCCACTGTGTCCTCCTCCCCTCCTCCTCCCCCTCCTCCTCCTCTCCTCCTCCTCCCTGTGTTCTCCTCCCCCTCCACTGTGTCCTCCTCCCTCCCTCCCTCCTCCCCCTCCTCCTCCCCCTCCTCCTCCTCCACTGTGTCCTCCTCCTCCCCCTCCTCTCCTCCTCCTCCTCCACTGTGTCCTCCTCCTCCTCTCTCTTCCACTGTGTCCTCCTCTCCCCCCTCCTCATCCTCCTCCTCCTCCACTGTGTCCTCCTCCCCCTCCTCCTCCCCCTCCTCCTCCCCCTCCTCCTCCTCTCCTCCTCCTCCACTGTGTCCTCCTCCCCCCTCCTCCTCCTCCTCCTCCTCCATGTGTCCTCCTCCTCCCCTCCTCCTCCTCCATGTGTCCTCCCTCCTCCTCCTCCTCCTCCTCCACTGTGTCCTCCTCCTCCCCTCCTCATCCTCCTCCTCCTCCACTGTGTCCTCCCTCCTCCCCCTTCCTCCTCCTCCTCCTCCTCCATGTGTCCTCCTCCTCCTCCTCCTCCTCCTCCATGTGTCCTCCTCCTCCTCCTCCTCCTCCTCCTCCACTGTGTCCTCCTCCTCCCCCTCCTCATCCTCCTCCTCCTCCACTGTGTCCTCCTCCTCCTCCTCCTCCACTGTGTCTTCCTCCTCCTTCTGCTCCACTGTGTCCTCCTCCTCCCCCTCCTCTCCTCCTCCTCTCCCACTGTGTCCCCCTCCTCCTCCTCCCCCACTGTGTCCGCCTCCTCCTCCTGCTCCATTGTGCTCCCCCCGTGTCCTCCTCCTCCTCCACTGTGTCCTCCTCCTCCTCCTCCTCCACTTGACTTGAGGTTTCAGGAGGATTTAGAGCAATCATGGGAGACAAGACTGGGTGTGGCAGGTGAGGGGGAGGCCACAGGTCAGGGCAAGGACCAAGACCCTGATGAGGAGACCCAGCAACCCACAGCAAGGAGAGGAGGGGACAGGAGCAGAGGGGCATGGGACGTTGGGACAGGAGAGGAGGTGACAGGGAGGTGGGGACAGGAGAGGTGGGGGACAGTGTTAGGACTGGACAGGGACAGCATCCTGATGAAAGAGGGCTGGGGTTGACATTCATTACTAACTACTTAACATGTGCCAATTTTAGTGATTTGTGTTTTTCTGGAAAATCACATTCATCCAGGTTACATATTTATTTACAGAGAGTTTCTTTTTGGGGAGGGGCACCAGGGATTGAACTCAGGGGCATGCTGACACTGAGACACATCCCCAGCTCTATTTGTATTTTATTTAGAGACAGGGTCTCACTGAGTTGCTTAGCACCTTGCTTTTGCTGAGGCTGCCTCTGAACTTGAGATCCTCCTGCCTCAGCCTTCCGAGCCCCTGGGATTATAGGCACGCGCCATTGCACACTGCCTATAAATTCTACAAAGTCCCCTCTGGGCCCTTAACTCTCTCTGCCTGTGATTACTTCCTCTCTCCATTTCTCATTTGGACTAGACAGGGGTTACCTGGTTTGTGGGGTCACATCTTATGGAGCTCCTGTTTTCTTGGTCGAGGGCATTCAGCAGCAGCATTTCCTGAGTGTCACTAACATGACCCACAGACAGTTGAAGCCAGGACGGCTCTTTCCCTCCTCCCTCCTTTGTTTCCTGGGGCTGGTGGAGCCTGGCCTGGTGCATGCTGGGCAGCCTCTCCACTGACCTGGCCCCATCCTAACATGATCTTCTGTTGAACCCCCCAGATGCCATGTCAGGTTGGCGTGGTCACCCACCACTTTGTGGCTGGCATCTGAGGCGCAGAGAGGTCAGTCCTGGCCCTGAGCACACAGAGATGCAGACTAGAGCTGAGGCCCAAGCCCGGGTTCACCTGAGGCCCCTGTGGCTTCACCTCGGCAGTTGCTACTGAGCTTCTCAGAGAGTGTTCCACCTGTGGCAGTGTCACAAGGCCTTCTCTGCAGGGGACCTCACCCCAAGGCTGGGAGAGGGGTCCTACTGGCCCTGGCAGAGGGATGCAGGGGCTACTGGGCAGCTGTGGGCAGCTGTGCTCTGAGGGTGCGGTCCACAGTGGTCTCCCTGTGCCAGGCGCAGCAGGCACTGAAGGGACGAGGAGGAGGCCAGGGTCTCGGGGCTGTGCACTCGGGGGTCCCACAGTCTCAGGTCGGGGCTGTGCACTCAGGGGTCCCACAGTCTCAGGTCAGGCCTAAGGTCCTGAAGGCCTCCAAATTTTGTTTTTCAGACTGTGTTCCTCTGAGTGGCCCCAGCAAGGTGACAGGCATCGTGGGAGGATCCCTGATGGTACAGTGTCACTATGGTGAAGGATTCAAGGACGATAACAAACTGTGGTGCAAAAAATCAGTTTTCTATTGTTATGATATTGTGAAGACTAGAGGATCAGAGGGAGAGATGCGGAGCGGCCGAGTGTCCATCAGCGACCACCCTGCAAACCTCAGCTTCACAGTGACCATGGAGCGCCTCACCCTGGAGGACGCAGGCTCCTATGAGTGCCAGGTGGACACACCATGGTACGAAGGCTTTGACCAGTTCTTCAAAGTTGAGGTGACGGTGCAGCCAGGTGAGCCCCTCCCACCAGCGCCTGGGCTGCCTGGACCTGGACACCTGGGGCAAGAATCAGAAAGCAACAGCTGGAGCCTGGGAGGGAGTCCAAGGAGGGGAGCAGCCCACAGCTGCCCAGCCCTGAGGAGCTGCCAATCAGGGAAGGAGGCGGAGCAGAGCCTGCAGGAGAGAGAGCCAAAGCCCACCCTGGGCCCTGGGGACAGGGACAGGCAGAGCTCTGTGTGGGACTTCCAGGGTGGAACAGAGGGGCAGAAGGCCCGGATGGTGCAGTGGGCAGAGGCAGCACAGTGACAAGTGGTCTTTGCAGTTAGATATTCCTGCAGCATGTGGCTGTGATGGGAGGGGGATGAGACCGGCGTGGGGAGGTGACCCTGGGGGTCTCAGGAGGCCATGGCCCTCACAGCAGGAAGGAATCAGCCCTGTTGGGGTTGGTACCTGTGTCCTGTACAGAAATGTCCCTAGGGTCCTGGGGAGACTTTGGCCCTGGCCACGCCTGCCCCCTTCCTGAGTGAGCATTTGGCATGAAATCAGGCCCAAGGCATCCCCCAGTGGTGGGCGGGTTGCAGGACAGACCTCTGGGTGTCATTGTAGATTTGACACCAGCAACCTCAGGGACACTTACAAGTGTCACGGCAGCGAAGACCTTGACAACCACAAGCAGAGCCCAAGCTGCATTGTCCACCAGCCTGGCCACAGAGAGTGCCACCCCTGGTCCCAGCAGCCAGGACCTCGACCAAGGCCAGCGCCCAGGGTAAGTGTCCTGTCCCTGACTGGGGTCTCCTCCATGGTGGCTGTGTGGTCACTCGGGGGAGGGAGTCACACCCCTGCTGACCCTTGGCCCAGGCCCAGTTTGGAAGCTGCAGTCTGTGTAACCTGGCTTGGGTCACTGAGGCCACCACACTGGACCTGCCCCAGGCTTCAAGAGAGGCTCAGACCAAGGAGGGGCTGGCAGAGGGTAGGCAAGTGTCCACCCATGAGGGCTGGGGCTGTCCTGCTGGGTGCCCAGAGCCCCACACACTGTCCTCCGTGGCTCCTCACATGACCCCAACCTGCTCCCATGCTCATCTCACAGACTGCAAGGAGAGATTGTGTCACCTGTCACATGGGCACAGGTGTGGGGCTGGGCTTGGCCTGCGTGACCCCAGAGTCTGGGGGTCTCCCCTCTAATTTGAGTGGGTCTCTATCTGGGGGGTCATCAACCTCACAGAGAATCTGAGCACCTCTGTGGACTCCTCAGAGAAATGCAGGCAGGCACAGGCCATCTCTAGGGGTCATGGGCTCCCCACCTGACCTCACCCAGGGGGGCAGTTGGCTCCTGGTGCTGACCACTGCAGTCGGTGCAGACCCACAGGTTAAGGGCTCTGACCCCAGGACCCCACACAAGACACCAGCTGCACTTTGGGGCAGCCCAGGTCCCAGCACTTCTGACAACTGGCTGCAAACGTGGGGCTCCCGTGGCCCCTGGGGTCCGTGATCCATAGACTCAGAGCTCTGCACAAAATACCTAAGATTATGGCTTCATCATGTAGGATATAGATCAGGATCCCCCAAATGAGGGGACACGGGTGTGGTCTGGACGTCCCAAACAGAGTTCCAGGCCCTCTCTGGGTGGGATCAGGGCCTCCCCGTGTCTGTCCCCAGAGCTCCTCCCGTCTCCCGTGTCCAGGTGTTCTCTGGGGTTTCAGGACAATGGGCTCCAGCCCCTCCCTCCCTAGAGGCCAGGGTCCCTGCGGCCTCTGCAACAGCATGGTCTTTGGGGTGGGCAGCCCCCTCCTGTCACCTCACCTCTTAGCAGAGTCAGGTGTGGGCCACAGACAGCAGAGCTGCTCCTGTCGCTTGGGAAATTCCCAGGGTGACAGCCTCCCTCCCCAGACCCAGAGGCAGAGCAGAGGCAGAGGCAGAGGCCAGCCAGACTCCTGACCTCAAAACTCAGGCCTCTACATGCCGCTTCCAGAAGTGTATCCTGCAGAGGCCCAGGGGCAAGGAGCTCAGCTGTGTCACCAGGGTCTCAAGCTTCTGCAGTGTGTGTGTGTGTGTGTGTGTGTGTGTGTGTGTGTGTGTCTTGGGGATAAGAGGATGCTAGGCAGAGTGTTTGCCTAGCATGCAGGGAGGCCATGGGTTCCACCCCCCACCCCCCGGGGACCCCACATGTGTGTGTGTGTGCACACACTTGCACATGAAGATTATGAGTGCAAGGTATGGAAGAAAGTCCTGAGCACATAAGGGCTTGAAGCTTATATGAGTAAATCTGGAGGTAAATCTGCTGCTCTGTATCCTAGTGTGATGATGGAGCTACTGGTGACTTATTACAGCCATGTTAGTAGTCACACAGGAAAATGGGGGGATGCCATGAAGAGGGGATGGCTAAAGGACGTGTGGTCTACCATGCGATGGAATATTATGCAGCTGTGCAAAGAGTGAAGGATTGGGATTTCTTTACACACTGACTGGGAAGGTTGCTAAGAGGCATTGTTAAGTAAAACCAGAATGGTGTTCATACTTTGCCTGATTTTTGTGAAAAAGGAAGGGACACACACACACACACACACACACACACACACACACACCTTTGTTTGTTTTTTTTTCACAATAACTTTACTTTATTTTTTAATTTATTATTATTATTATTATTATTATGGTGGTGCTGAGGATGGAACCCAGGGCTTCCTGTATGCCAGGCCAGGGATCTAGCACTGAGCTACAACTCAGCCTCCATCTTTGCTTCTTTTTGATGTTGGGGGTGGCACCAGATCTGGTGTGTGGCTGGAAGTGTCCCCTACTGTGCCCTGTCCCCTGTCTCCCCAGCCCTGCACAGAGAGTCTTTGGGTCTCTGGGAGAGTTCTTAGGCACACCATGTGCACAAGTGCCAGCCTGGGGGACATAGGGGGTGTAGATAGGAGACATTATGCTACCTTTTCTTTTTACTTATTTACGTTTGGTAGTGGGAATTGAGCCCAGAGGCACTTTACTTCTGTGATACATCCCCAGCCTTTTAAAATTTTGAGACATGGTCTTTCTAAGTCGCTGAGGCTGGCCTCACACTTGGGAGCCTCCTGATGCAGCCTCCTGACTTGCTGGAATGATAGGTGTGCCCCTCTGGGTCCCACTGTGGTCTCCTTTTTTTTCTCTGGTACCAAGGATTGAACTCAGAACTAAAGGGCACTCGACCACTGAGCCACCTCCCCAGCCCTATTTTGTATTTTATTTAGAGACAGGGTCTCACTGAGTAGCTCAGCCCAGCCTTTCTAAGGCT
Organism: Callospermophilus lateralis; assembly: GCF_048772815.1. Taxonomy (NCBI): domain Eukaryota; kingdom Metazoa; phylum Chordata; class Mammalia; order Rodentia; family Sciuridae; genus Callospermophilus; species Callospermophilus lateralis. The sequence continues at coordinate 6,567,577 of NC_135315.1, forward strand.
GGCTTTGAACTAGGGATCCTCCTGCCTCAGCCTCCCGACCTTGCCTGTCTTCTCTACCTTCTTTTAAAAAATTGACTTGGGTGGGCGCAGTGGCCCCCACCTGTAATCCCAGAGACTCAGGAGGCTGAGGCAGGAGGATCACAAGTTCAAAACCAGCCTCAGCGAATGTGAGGCACTGAGCAGCTCAGGGAGACCCTGTGTCTAAATAACCACCAGGGAATGCGGCTCTGTGGTGGAGTGCCCCCGAGGTTGTTCCCTGTACAGTGACAGAGCACCTGCCCCGCGCAGTCCCCCACGTGGCCCTCCCGCCCTCCGCAGGCTGCCTCTGCTGCTCCTCCTGCTGTCCCTTCTGCTGCTCCTCCTGGTGGGCGCCTCCCTGCTGGTCTGGAGGAGGCTGCAGAAACGGGTCAAAGGTGAGTGACCCCCTGCTCCTCGGTGGCCCCAGGGGGAGGCCCTGACAGCCTCACCTGCAGCACTGCCCTGCTCCTCAGAATGGAGGTCAGCTGCACACGGGGCCAGCCCCCAGAGGACGTGCCCCTGGGAGTGGGGCTGCAGGCTGTGGGAGGGGGTCCTTCCTGTGCTGGGCCTGGGGTGTCCCCTGGGACCCTGCTTCCTTGTTTAAACCCTTTGTACGACTCTTCCCCAATCCAGCCCCGGGACAGTCAGGGCCTCCACATTCGGCCCTGCCCCCCAGTCCCCCCCACTTCTCACACTCCAGAGGTCCCTCTTGTAACCAGCCTCGTGCCTCCTCCTGGGGTGGCTCAAGGCTCACTGAGGGCCTCGCCCGCCCCCACAGGGCTCCTTCCTTCTGGACTCCAAAGACTGCCCTTAGGTGCCCTCTGCCCAGGCCCTTTCCTCGGCCTCCTAAGAGGACCTGGGCCCTCCTGGGCATTCCCCTGCACCTGGGCTAGAAGTAGACTGACGTCCCCCTGTCCCTGCCTGCGTCCCCCCAGCCAGGACGCACTTCCAGGCCAGGGAGCATGACTCCCAGGACACACTGCTGGATTCGTGGGTCGACAGCTGCAGTCACGACGGGGACCCCAGGACCCTCCCGCCATCCTGGTCTCGTCCTCCTCTGAGCTCAGACTGACAGGGGGACGTGTGGGGCCCCTGAGTCTGGCACTCAGGAAGTAGGTGCTCAATAAACACCAGCGGAGCAGACTAAATAGTCAGGGAGCAGAAGAACCCACAGAGGTGGCCTTCTTGTTCCTGGTGGGGGTCACCAGCCACCTGGGGAGCCAGCTTCTGCCTGGGGGTAGCGAGAGCCCCCAGGTCCTTCCTGTGCCCAGTTGGTGCTTCTGTGAGGGGGGGGATTCTGAAGGCAGTCCCACCCCTGGGGACTGCAGTGAGGTTGGTGAGGCAGAGAGGGGTTACTTTGTTCCTCAGCTGCAGGGCCAGCAGGCGGCAGCTGTGGGGTCAAGGGGATACTGCCTCAGTCCACCTTGGGCTCTCCCAGGGGCCCGGGCCTGTGGGAAGAGGTCAGCCTCAGCACCTGGGCAGAGCATGGAAAGAGAATCACTTCCTCTTTCCCTTGGCTTCACTGGGCGGTTTCCTGGTCCCTCCCAGGCTGCACCCCGGGAGGACACTGCCTGCCACGTGGGGGTTCCCATCTGGTGGCTCAGTCCCTGGGGCCCAGCAGGCTCCCTGGTGCCCTTTCACCTAGAAAGGCTCCGGCTCCTCAAGCAGCTTCCTCCTCTTTAAAAAGAGGGTCACACGATGACTGTGGGACGTGAACAATGAACAGAAGCACAAAGAAGTGGGTAAATTCCCTGCAGAAAACCCATCGCCCAGAGAAGTCCAGCCACTACACTCAGGGCGGGTCCCGCCTTTTTTCTCGGCTGCAGATGCAGAGATGGTTTCTTAGAGAATCTGATTCATAGCAAGAATTATCTCTCTCAGACCCAGGATTTTCTGCACCTAACACACTGTACCGCTTCCCCGCTGTTAAACATTCTGGAAGCCGCGGCTGCACTGTTCACGGGGAATGGGCGTCTTGTATTTGTTGACCGCATCCTCAGGCGCAGAGAAAGGCTCTCTGTTCAACCCCCGGCTCTCCTCCCTCCCTGGCTTTGCAAGTGCCCAGCCCACCCCTCCTGACGCTGCCTGGGCCGAGTCCCGCTGGCCCCTCTGCCGCCCGCACCGCACACCTCCGCGACACCCACCCCAGCTCCTCGCCAGCTTCCTCTTGTCATCCACTCATTCACACGGAGCCATCCCTAGCACCTGCAGTGTGCCAGGCCTCTGCGGGCCCTGGGGACATCCTTGTGACCAGTGCAGTCCCTGGACAGCGGGCTCCTGCACACCTTCCTCCCTGGCATTGAGCTGAATCTTCCCCCCCCCTTCTTTTCCTCCTTCCCCAGAGCTCCTGTCCCAGGTGTGGCGTGGAGCCCGCCCACGGTATTCAGAACAGACTGTGTTCATGTCCCCAAGCGCCCAGTTGCTGCTCTCAGTTCCCTGAGGACTTGGCGCATGCTAGCGTCTTGTGGACTTGTGTCTCCCAAGGTCTGGCTGCTGCCCTGTGACCCGGTGCTCCCTGCCATGTCTCTGCAGCATGCAGGCAGTGGCTCTGGTGGCCTGGATGTGGACTAGACCCTGTGTCACCTACAGCCAGCCCCCAGGCTGGGATTGAGAAGTCAGGGTGTATGTGGCTGCACTCAAAGGCAGGACCCTACAGCAACGTGGCAGGAGCCAGAGCCAGGGTGGGACCAGCCTGAGCTGCCCCCGCAGGCTGCCAGGCCTCCCCAGCGGCAGGGAGGGCCCAGGCCCGGGGTTGGAGCCTCGCCCCAGCAACCTCTCTGGGTCTGACGCTGTCTGGGTGGGTCCCTGGTGCACACCCTGCCTCTCCTGCCTGTCTACCCCGTGACGCCTGGTGAGCGGCTGTTGGGAACTGCCCTGCGCCTCTCCTCCATCCGGGCCGTGTCCGCTGCCCACTGGTGCTGGTCACTCCTCCTCCCTGCGTGCCCGGGCACCCGCTTATTCCTCCAGCAGCACTGGTTCCCGCCAGCTCCAGGTCTGAGGGGAGAGGAGCCCAGGGCTTCTCCAGGGTCCCCAGCCTGGCTCACATGGGTCCCCCCCCCCCCCCGCCCCGCTCTCTCTCCCTGTCTCAGCTGGTGAGCGCTCAGAACTGTCCCAGACCCTCAGGCAGGTAAGGAAGGTCACCCCAGGAGGTGCATCCCGGTGGCCGGGCAGGGGCAGCGTTGGGGACATTGGGGCTGCAGCCGGACGGTCCCTGGGCCACAGATGGATGGGTCCAGAGGGGAAGAGTGACTCCTGAGATCTGGTCATCCTTGTCGTCACCAGTTTGGGCCTGTCCCCAGGGGCCAGTGGAAGGGGGAGCAACGTTCCCCAGGGGGCGCTCTCTGCCCCGAGGGGAGGGTGCAGGAGCGAGCAGACCCAGGGAAGTTTGGGGCCCCCACCTGGAACCTGGGCGGAAGAGGGACAGAGGCGGGGTGTGGAGGTCTGTGGACACCTCCTCCTGGCCCCCCGCAGGCTGCCGGGCACAGTGAGCCCTACTACGCGAATCTGAAGCTGCAGACGTGGTCCCTGCAGGAAGAGCCAGTGCCCCCGAGGCAGGCGGAGGTGGAGTACAGCATGTTGGTAAGCCAGGTCCTGGGCCCTGGCAGGGCACCCTGGGCTGCCCCATGTGGGGTGGGCGTGGGCAGAGAGGGCAGGAGGCTGGGGAGGGGCAGGTGCTGAATTTGCCTTTAGAGGAGGCTGGTGTCCGTGTGGCTGGGCGGGGTGTGGAAGGGCTATGATGATGGCCAGTCACGGTGGCCAGTGACGATGGCCTCAATAGTCAATAAGGTGCAGCGTTTATTAAGCTCCTACTGCATACCACACAGCCAGTGACAAAGCTCTTGACCTCTCCCTGGGTTGGTCCTGGTCATCTCTTGGATTCCCTTTGTCCATGACCTGAACAACCCTTAGGCACTGTCACCAACGGAGTGGGATAAACGGAATGGGTGGCCTCCCCAGGGTGTGACCCACATGCTGGTGGGGGACTTCAGGCAGAGACTGAGATCTGAGCATCAGCCAGGGGCTGCCTGGGGAGGCCTCGGAGCCCAGCCCAGGCCTCAGTGGGTGGCACCGTCGCTGGTCTGCTCTGGGAAAGGGGCCCAGCTCTGTGTCCAGCCTGGGACCTGCCACCTACAGGGGAATCAGGCTGCTCCGCTGTCCCCTCCTGCCTCCAGTCGTGACCACCCTGCCCTTTGTCAGCTGTCATGGGGGCGTGGCTGGGGCCTCTGAGCAGCTGGCAGTACCTAGTTACCCTGCATCAGGCCCGTCTCCTCCTCACCTGACATTCGCATGCCCACGGCCACATGCTGGGTCTGAGAGTAGCTGCAGCTTCGCTTGTCCCACGTGGTGACTAATGGTCTCAGCTGGCCAGGGACACAGCCTCACTCCTGCCAACTGCATGGGGACAAGTCAGGACCTTGCCCTGGCACAACAAGCTCAGGGTAGATCTGGGGATCCTGCCAGGCTCCACCAGGGGCCAGGGTTCTGCATGTGAGATTCCTGAGTCCTCAGAAAGGGACCCACCCCTGCACCGTGGCCAGGATGTCCCATCAAAGGGAGCCAGGGGCATCTCAGGGGAGCCCACCAAGTCTGCAACCCTCTCAGGGCCTCAGGGTCTTTTTATTTTTATTTTTGATATTTTTTTAGTTGTTGATGAACCTTTATTTAATTTACTTATTTATACGAGGTGCTGAGACTGGAACCCAGTGCCTCACACAAGGCAGGGGAGTGCTCTGCCCCTGAGCCACCACCCGGCCCTTGGGGTCATTTTTGTAGAATGAATGGACGCACAGGGTCAGCACTGAGGGTCCCCGAGTCTGGGGTCCAGGGACTTCGTGCTTGGCATGAGCAGGTGGGGTGGACCAGGTGGGTGGGCAGGATCCCGCCATCAGCTCTGTAGGGAAAAGGAGGCCAGGACAGCGGGAGGCCTCCCCAGGGGAGCCTCCCGGGGCCCTCAGGTGTCCCCCGCCTCCTGAGCTGGGCTCTCTCTGCAGGCCTTTCCCCGGGAGGAGCCTCACTGCAGCTCCGTGGTGTTCGACTCTCCGAGGCCGGACTCCAGCGCCAGCGGGGCGCCCTCCCAGAGGCCCCCCGAGGAGGTCCCAGAGTACAGCGTGATCAGGAAGCCCAGGGCTAAGGAGGGCTAAGCCCCCCCGTGCCCCAGCCCGCTGCCCTCCCTGGGGACCGCCAGGCAGCGAGCTCCCTGTGGGTTGTCCTCCCCACGCCATCAGCCCAGCTGGCTCCACGGAGGACAAACAGGAATGGGGTCCTCAGGGACCGAGGGAAGCCCCCCGTCTCTGTCCTCTTCCTCTGCTTCATTCCGCCTCTGTGTGTGGAGGATGCAGCTCCTGGTCCCCTGTGGCTCCAGGAATGACGCGGCTCACATAGGATGGCGCCTGCCACCCGCCTTGTAAGCCAGGGCTCCACAGCCAGGTCGGGACGGCGGGCAGGAGGTGGGCTGGCCAGAGGAGCCAGGAGAAGGCGGGCAGTGCTGGGGCCTGCGCAGGGGCCAGAGAGGCCAGGGAACGTCCCCTCCCTTCCCAACCCACACCTAAGGAACAGCCGGAGGAGAAGAGCTGATGACGGCAAGTTCCCTGGACTCTACTGTCAACACAAGGCACAGAAATAAAGTCCCCCGCCCCAGAAAGGGGGACAAGAAAAAAAGTCACTTAAATGATGCTGGGCCCCTGCCTGCAATGCCATCTCAAGGGTGTTCTTAGCTTTGAGCCCAGGCCGTCACCGAAGAGCTCTGAGGACGGAGGGCTTGGACACCCTGCGAGGCGTCCACTGCTGGGACCACAGCAGGGTCTTCTTGCTGGGGAGATTCGTAAGGAAGGTAACTGGGCGGGGCGCAGCCTGCGGGCCCACCTTGTCCCCGTCTGTGTGACTCCTCGGTGACTTTCCTGAGGTTCATCTTCTGCCTCCAGCAAGTGACAGTGGAGAGCAAGGGGTGTCCTGCCTCAACCCCACGTGAAGCTGACATGACCGCCAGATGGCACCTTGGCCAGCTGTCTTCCGGGTGCACCTTCTGCTTCCCGAGGACTTTCAAGGGCTGGGGTCCCCGGGCTGCTCCCGCGGCGTTGGCTTTAGATTTTAGTGGCTCGTGAGTGCGCCTGAACCATCCCAGACACTGTCCCTTCTTTTCTTAGACTAAGGCTCTGAGCTGCAGAAGGGGAGACACACACACACACACACACACACACACACACACACACACACGCAGGTGCACACGGGGCCCGTGGTGCAGCTCACAGAGCCCTGGGACGCCCTCGCCCTGTCCTGGCTGGGCCTGAGTCACCAGGTGTGGGGCGCACAGCCGAGGGCGCTGGCTCTGCAGATGGGACCCGTTCCCCTGAGGAGAGGTGGGGAAGCCATGGCCAAATTAACAGGGGACTGGGCCCCAAGAAGGGCAGGCACAAGTTCAGAGCCCTGGGTGACCACACTTGGGCTGTAAAGTGGGAGTGGGAGTGGGAGGCCCCTGCTCCCTGGGGGGGGGCACTCGTCTCTGGGGAAATCCCAGGCCCCCACCCTACAGCCAAGCACAGCCCCTAAGGCCACGTCCCCATGTCCCCTCCTCTATTTCCCCATCCACCTCACCGTCTCTCCACGGCCTGGACAGACCAGTCGGAGGGCAGTGCCACGCTTTCATCCCAGAGCATTTGTGGACAGTCTGCTCTATGCCAACTGGTAGGCGGGGCCCTGGGGACACGGGGACATGTGTGACACAGCCCCAGCCCCTGATGAAGTTTCAGGCTTAGAAGGATGAGGACCTGACCTTCTTCACTCACCTCCCGCTGGGGGCTGGGCAGGGGAGGGAGGCCTCTGCAGGCAGCTGTCCCCACTCCCAGGGACAGGAAGGGACGATGCCGGCTGAGCACTCAACCGGCCCAGGGAAAGGCGAGGGGGGATGATGAAACTGAAGCCACAGAGGCCAGGGGTGAAGGCCGCACGGGGCAGAGGTGCCCGCTCCCCTGTCCTCTGGGCTGGAGCGAAGCTGCCAAAGGACCTCGTGGAACAGCTGTTTGCTCAGCGTCCCCAGGAGAAGCACCTGCCCCACAGGAAATGTGTGCCCCGTTGTGGATTCTGATGGTGCCATCTCTAGGAATTAGTGCTGTCCTTGGGTGCTGTGTGTGTGTGTGTGTGTGTGTGTGTGTGTGCGGCCACAGGAAGTCTCAGGGAGAAAGAGGAGAGTGAATGTTGTCAGAATCAAAATGAAGTCACTTAAGTCAGACTCTAATACAAGGGAGGCCAGAGGCCATTGTCCCCGTCTGTTTTCTGTTGCTATGACAGAATACCTGAGGCTGAGAAATTTAGAGGACACCTGTGCTGTCTCTAGGGGGTGGGGACTTTCCGGCTCCGTCGTAGTCTTTTAGGAGCACTGTGGGACCTGTGGCCCCCCATGGACCAGGATGCGGCCGTGTGGCCTATGACAGCGTTCAGTCACTTTGCAGAGACACAGCTGCACACACAGAGGTGGCCTGCCCACACGTGCTCCCTGTGCCACGTGGATCCCCCCCCCCCCCGCAGCCTTCTTGTGCCCCGGGGTCCTCACGTCACAGCAATCTCAGAGATCGTTTGCCGTCCCCCTGTTAATGCTGGGGAACATTCCGTCACCTTCCTTTACTTGAATGTGTAATAAAATACACAGACACATCGGCCATGGTCAGGTAGAGCTGAAGGACAGAGTCCAAGGGGCCCGAGAGGCTGCACTGTCCTTTGGATGCATGCTGCAGACCCTAGTCTGACTCCCACCTGCTCGTCACCCTCCACCTGTAAAAGTAGCTCACTAACCTATGACAAGGGGACGCAAGGTCTTGATAAGTGTGTGGGATGATAAAAATCTAATAAAGTCCCAGAGGACAACCCGCACACACGAAGAGGTATTTAGACTCTGACTCTGGATGACTTCATGTCAGAGAGACGTTAATTCTCCCAAATTGATCAGTACATTCAAAGCCATCCCAATAAAAACTCCAGCCACTTTTTTTTTGGGGGGTGGACTTAAACTTATTTTAAAATTCATACAGCTGGATAAAGGCGCATGAATACCTAATCCTTCCCTTCAAAGGAGTAAAGCAAAGGACTTGTCGTGCTCGATGTTAAGACACACCACGAAGCCACAGTGATTAAGATGGTGTGGGGGACCGGCCCGGGATCAGACAGACCCACAGAGAACGGCGGATGAGGGCTGGGCCACGGGGCTCCGTCTGCTGGAGTGCTGGACGTCAGCCCTGCAGCTCCTGCCTGTCCTGGACCTGTATTGCACTTAGTTCCATTCGGGGACTTAAATGATCACGGTGACCCCATGTGTCATCAGAGAGGGGACGACTGCTCAGTGGATGGACACGCACACAAAGACCCCAGATCAAAGCACCGACTTGTGACAGTGGGGGACTGTTTTGAGGCGCTGGCTGATGTCCTTCCAGGCCTCCGGCCCTCCTCGCAGGGGGACCAGGAGAGGCGGTAAGAAGCAGAGCAGAGAGCCCCAGGGTTGGCGTGGAGTTCAAAGGCTTCCGGCCTCCGTCGGGGGGGGAAGGAAGGTGCAGGCCGACTTGAGGGAGCAGCGAGGAGCGGGCACCTCCAGCCTCTGGTGGGGACAGGTGGCCTGGACAGGGCAGGGAAGGGGCTGGTGGCCTTGCAGCCCAGGCAGGGCGTGGAGGAGCCCAGGGAACCAGCCTGGGCACTTGTGCTGCCAGATACGAGGGGCACTTGCCCCAGGGGGCATCAGCCCTGGAAATGGCCAGTACCAGCCCAGAGGGTCCTTGAGTCTGCGACACGGTGCAGGGCGCCCCCCACAGTGAGGACGGCTGATACGGTCACTTTTGATACATTGGGATAAGACAAAATATACCGCAAAACTGAGTTCAGTAGCTTCGTTTCCCGCCTTCCTTTCTGAACGAGCTGAGTTTCATTCATAAAATTCAGAATGCTGTATTCTGAAGAGGTGGCCTTCTTTATTTTACAGAAGGGCCACCAGGGGAGAGGTCACAGAAATAACAAAAGCCTCTCCGATAGTTAAGAGAAAATCTGAATGTTGCATCTAGTACCCCGGATCTTAGGGTCTATAGAAAATCTCTTTTTCCTTTTTTGGGGGGGATACTGGGGATTGAGCCCAGGGGCACTTAACCATTGAGCCAATCCCACCCCATTTTGAGTTAGGGTCTTGCTGAGTTGCTTAGGACCTCACTGAGTTGCTAAGGCTGGCCTCCAACTTGCAGTCCTCCTGCCTCAGCCTCCCAGGTTGCTGGGATTACAGGCGTGCCCCACCACACCTGGCAAACTCCTACTCTGAAAGGATTTCAAGCTCAGGAAACATGGTGAAAACAGAACAAAGAGCTCCCGTGTATCTTTTATGCAGAGCCACCCATCCTAGAAGACACTTTTCCTCTTTGTTGTTATTGTTTGCATCTGTACACTTCCCCTGATGGCCTGAGAGTGACCACGGAAGGACCTCGCCTTGTGTGTTTTATGACCCAGGTGCCCCTCACCATGCTGACCTGCTGGGCACAGAGGCCAACACGGCTAGCGCTGCAGGATTAGATGGCGTCAGGGTGACTGTCAGTGACTTCCACTGCTCTGAGGACAGGGAGGTGTCTCCAAAGTCGCCCATGTCCCTCAGCCGAGCTGGGCTGATGGCCCGGGGAGCAGGAATGGCTGTTCCCTTGTTTTCCCGTCCTGAGCTCCAGCAGCTCCAGGGTCAGCCCCACTGTGGTCTGTAGGTCCAGCTCCCCCTGAGGCCACACCTAGGGATCCGGCAGTCGGGCGTTGCCCCCTGGTGGCCACATCTGGAGCCACAGGCCCAGGACCTGAGCCTGAGGCATTTGCTCCAGGGGTGGGGGAAGGCCCAGGGACTGCCCAGGGCTTGACCTTGGAGGCCAAGGCTAGCCCTCCAGGGCTCTGCTGTCCCTCCAGGAGGCCACTGTGCTCAGAGCTGCCCTCCTGCGACCTCCAGCCTCCCCATTCACGTCCAGTTCCTGGATTTCACCCCAACGGCCCCTGGTCCACGGAAGAGTCCCCCCTGTGGCTGCGGAACAGATCTGCAGTGGGACAAATGGGCCCTGATCTCAGCTCTGCCTCCCAGCTACCTGGCCTGGGGACGTCGTGCAAGGCCATCTGAGTGTCCCCTCGCTGGGCTCTTTCCAGGTGCCCCTGGCTTGTGTTCCCACTCAGGTTCTTTGTCACCAACCTTTTCCCAGATCCTTGAATCTGACCCTCTGAACTCTGCTCTTTGACCTACAAACCTGGGTCATCTGCTGCAGCAGGACCCCAACATACTCCTGGAAACCCAGGCAGAGGGCGACCCCCTGCGTCCCAGTGTCCCAGGAAGGAGAGTGAAGGGGAGCTGGAGGCCCCCCCCTCAGGGCTGTGGAGAGGAACGTGGACACACTGGCGGGTCCTGGGCCCTCGGGTGTCCTCTCTGCAGATCACCTCCCTCCCTTCTCTCCTTCCTTCTCCCACTAACAGTATCTGTGGACTTCCAGAGAGAGGAGCCCAGGGCCATTGGGAAGACGGTTTATAAATGACCAGAGTCCAGTTTCCATGATCAGAATTGGGGGAGCAGGGGAGGGACAGACACCCCACTCTGGTGGAGGCCAGTCCATGTCAGGGCGGCTTCCTGAAAATGACGGGCACGATGCCGGAGTCTTGGGAGAGAAGCTGGAGGAGCCAGGCGACAGGGGACAGGGCCGGCCCGAGAGGGGCGAGGGGGCCTGGGGGCAGCAGGTCTTCATCCTTGAGCAAGAGGGAGGGCCAGGTGCTGAGAGAGAGGCTGGCAGGCAAAGCCCCGTCAGGGACAACTGGGCGACACCAGGCCTAGATTTATTGTGTAGACAGTTGGGGAGCATTGGGAGTCTAATTTAATTTTATTTTTTCCTCTGTTCTTTGATCCACAGGACAGTGGAGGGTATCCTGATGTAGTATACCACTGAGTGCAACGTCTTCTACTTAGGATCCCGTTCCCGTGGTTGTTCATGGAGTAGTTTCCCTGGTGGTGGGTTCATATGTCAATATGGGAAAGTTACGTCAGTTCATTCCACTGTCTCTCCTGCTCCCATCCCCTCCCTTCCCCTCACTCCCCTTTGTCTGATCCACTGAACTTCTATTCTTCTCTCCCCACCTTATTCTGTGTTAGCATCTGCATATCAGAGAGAACATTGGCCTTTGATTTGCTGGGACTGGCCTATTTCACTTAGCATCATAGTCTCCAGATCCACCCATTTACCAGCAAAAGTCATAAAGCCATTTCTTTTTAAGGCTGAGTAATATTCCACTGTGTATATGATACGGGTCTTGGAATCAGGATGGGGTCCTCATTCCCTTGGTGCTGAAGACGAAACACCCTAGAAATGCCAAGGCACATGTAGAAAGCAAGTTTTATTTAACAGAGACAGAGACAGACTCTTCTAGAGAGAAAGGGACCCAGAGCTGGGTATCAGCAGGAGTGGGTGTGTCTTGCCTTTCTGTAGACCCCAGGTTCTCCCTCCCTTCCCACCCCCTGTGTTCCTAAGGGCAGGAAAAGAGCCTGGGGGTCATCATAGCACCTCCCTGTGTGGGGGGCAGTTCCCCCGAGGTGTTAGAAACCCATTTCCTTTTCTTTGAGAATTGGCCAATTAGCCCTCATCCTGTCTAGGCTGACCACCTGTCCTCCCCCTGTCTCATAGACTTACCTCATTTTCTCTATCCTCCATCTGCTTAGTTATTGGGAATAGAAGGGTCTTTTTAATATAAAAGCTATAGAATATCTATTTGTTGTAGAAAAAAATTTTAAATATAGGCAAACATTAAAAAAAATAATGCCAAATGTCTTTCCTTATAAAATATGGATTGAAGAACATGCCCTCTCTGGTTGTTTGAGTGTTGGGGATCAAACCCAGGGCCTCCCCCAGGCTGGGTAAGCACTCCACAACTGTGCACACCCCCAGCCCCCGGGGTGATTTTTATAAAAGCTATAATTTGGGCTGGGGCTGTAGCTCAGTGGTACAGTGCTCGCCTCGCACATGTGAGGCACTGATTCGATCCTCAGCACCACATAAAAATAAAGATATTTTTTAAAAATCCTTTTAAAAAAAGCTATAATTCACACACTATGAAACTCAGCCTCCTGAAGTGTGCAGTTCCGTGGCTCTTAGCAGAAACCAAGATCCTGGGGCCACCACTAATTTCAGCACATTTTCATCCTCCCACCAAACCGGATACCCAGCACTCTCGGCCCATCCCCTGCCCCAGGCCTGGCGACCCCCACCTGCTTGCTGTCCCTGCAGCTGGCTCGCCCCCAACACCTCACAAAGACGGAATCATCTGCTCCCTCCACTCACCATCTGTCCTGGAGGCTGCCCAGGTTCTAGTGGCATCGGGGCCTCATCCCTTGTTACATTCTGTTAGATAGTAGCTAGCAATGAGCAGTGACTGGGGGACAAGGTCACAAGTGTTCTTTAAATGGTTTTAGGGTCTTCTTTAAACTACTTTCAAAGTGGATGAGAAAGCAAAGTGTTGAGAGCCACAGCCAAAGGGGCCCCAGCAAACTTCCAGCTGCCAGCAAACTTCCAGCTGCCAGATGATGATTGGCTCACAGAGGCCCCAGCAAACTTCTAGCTGCCAACTGATTGGCTCCTCTGCGGTGATGCTCATTGGGCTGTTTCCCCGCCCTTTCAGACCACGGAGCTGCTCATTGGGGGACTTTTTGGCTCCGCCCACGCAACCCAGCCAAGCGGCCTCAAGAGCAGGAGGATTGGGGAGATGGAGAGGCTTGTGGGAAGCCGGTGGGGGCAGTTGGGCTCTGAAGGTTTTCCTGAGGAGCTGTGTGGTTTGGCGTGTGTGGTTCTAAAAATAAAGTTCGTTTCTTTTGACAAGTGGCTCCTGAATTGTGCCCAGCCAGAATGCGGCATTTGGTGCTGATAAAGGGTGGTGGTTAATTTATAGAAAATAAACAGAAGCAAATGGCAAACTGTCAAAAGAAAAGGGTTCATGGATCTAACTCGAGGGGTTCACTGGGGTTGGTGAGAAGGGGGGCACTGTGGCCCAGGGGTCTCCTTTTGTCTGGGACGAAGGGTCCTTGAGTAGCGCAGGCGCTCTAAGGTAACTTCTAACCAGCGTGGACCCCAGTGCCACCTTCACATGGGACTGACTTGTTAGTCGCGACTTGTGGCCCCCTGAATAGGATGGCCACCAGGGCAGTTCCCCAGAGGTCAAGGAGGGTCAAAACCCCACCGCCCAGCGGGAGGGAGGAGGTGAACATCTGGTTGGCTGAGGGTGCAGAGGTGGCCCCTGTCCTCTGGTAAACGTCAGTCACAACTCAGAGAGGCTCTGTCCCCTTGGTCCTTCTCTGCTCGGAGCCGGTCCACTCTCTCTCTCTCTGTGCCCTCTGCTGGGGCCTTATTGTGCTTTTCCTTCCCTTTCACTTATTAACAAAGTTCTCTTTGTGGCCTTTGACATCTGACTTGAATCTTCTTTCCTGGAACACAAGAGCCAAGGTTTGGGTTCCAGCTCCCAGCTCTCCTGGGACAATTCCCCCGTGTGCATGGGAGACAAGGATGCAGGGATGCACACAAAGAGGATCCTGAGTCTCAGGGAAATGGCCATAAACTGCTGAAACGTGGAGATGCCCATGAGCCTTTGAAATGCAAACCAAGCATTTGTGAGCCACTGGCCCAAATCCTGAGATGCGCAGGGCCCTGCCCTGTCTGCAGAAAGAGACTTGAGGACAACACCCAAGGGCTCAAAAACCTGGCTCCAAGTTGGGTCACCCCACCCTGATCCCACCTCTAGTCCAGCCCCAGACACCAGGGAGCCAGTCGCCATCTGAGCAGAACCTGAGGCTGTGGCCTGAGTCCCACCCTGGAGACCCCAGAGGCTCCCTGGTGTCCCACCACGAGGGCTCCTCAGACAGTGAGCGCAGCTGGTCTTACACGGGGCCCGATATAGGAGAAGGGCTGCAGGAAAGGGCAACGGCTGCAAGTTAAAATCCAGGGTCAGGTTGGCACACAGGGAGGCTTCTTTTTTAAAAACATAAAACAAGGGGCCAGGGCTGGGGCTCAGCGGTAGTGCACTTGCCGGGCATGAGTGAGGCACTGGGCACGGTTCTCAGCACCCCGTGTAAATAAATAAAATAAAGGTCCATCAACAACTAAAAAGTACTAAAAATGAAAAAATGAAGAAACACGGCATCAGTAGAAAGGAGGGGCCCAGTGAAGACTGTTCCCACCAGCCATCGCCAGTAGCAGGAGGGACACAGCGGTCCAGGTCTCCCAGCCTCGGTTATGGTGCCCAATGGCTCTCAGTGTGGTCAGACCAGTTACCACGCTGTCCAGGAGCAGCTGTGAATCAGGCCTGTTCTCGAGATCCAGAGGTGGCTTGGGGGCAGGGGTGGAGGTGATGGACAGCAGTCACCTCTGAGCCGAGCTCTGGGACCGGAGCATAAGGCTGTTCACACCTCAGTGTTTCATCTTGTGAGGTGTCCACTTGCTCCTCCGCAGGAAAGTTTACAGAGTTCATGTGTGAATGGCCTAGACGGCTGTCCTCTGTGGGTGGAAGAGCATGTGGGGGTGGAAGAGCGTGTGTGTGTGATTGTGAATGAGTGTGTGACACTGAGGTGTGCCTGGGGTGCCTGACTACGTGTGCCCTAGTCCACTGCCTGGGTGTGTGTGCGCAGCGTGCCAGCTCACGTACAGCCCCGCCATGCCTTCTTCAGCCTCCGCAAAAGCCCGGGGTTGGGATAAAGAGAAGGAGCAGCTGGGATGGCCAAACTCTAATGCAAATCTGTTAGGAGCCAGCAGACTTCCCCAGTGCTGTCCTCTGAACTGGGACCCTGCGGGGACCTGCTGGATGAAGAGAGCTGAGGCCTCAGCCAGGCCACTGGCGTCATAGTAGGATCAGCAGCAGCAGCACGAATTCGGGAGTGCCCCAGCCCTGCTCTCTGGGCTGAATTGCAGAATCCTCCAAATCTAGACCTGGGAGGACCTCGGAGACTCTCCCTTCACACTCGAAATCCGGGTCCCAGGGAGGGGACTGGTCTCTGAACGCCCTGGTGGGCTCTTTCAGGCAGGCCCCCATGCACCTGCCTGTGCCATATGGTCAGGTTCCAGGCCCTGAGGGGACCGTGTGACCCACACACGCTGCCTACACTGTGCAAACCTCCAGATGTCCCTCAGGTCCTTGGGATGTCCATAAGGTCTCCATGGTCAGGAAGATACTCCCTTCCTGCTGCTCCTGGGCTGTCTTCTTTCAGAAAGTCTGTTGCTGGGCCTGACATCCAAAGCCCCTGCTCTCTCCTCTCCTGCGTTTCCCTCCCCACATCTAACACTATGATTTATTAGTTCAAAGACATGCAACTAGACAAATTACACAGAGTAGAGAGAGCAATCAGAAAAGGCTTCAGGCATATTCAGCAGTCAGTATAGACTAAGAGGGGGACTGCAGGACAGGAAGTGGAAGAAGGAAAATGGTTCACCATCTCAGCCATAACCATTAGAAGTGGGTAAGCTGTGGGAACCACTCTGAATGACCTGCACCTTCCATCCTGAAGTGAGAGGCTCTGACTGGTCACTACATTTCATAGAGACCTGGATGTTGTCCTGGTTCAGGAAGTTGAGGGATGTCTTCTGATGTAGGACTGTCACCCATGGGGTTGAGCCACACTCACCTGCTCCTTTGTAATCCTACCCCTTTGCCCTGTTTGGGATGGAATGTTCCATGGAAATGCCCTTTGAGTGTCCCCTTCTCCTGCTCTGTCCTTGGGTGTGGCCTTCCTAGATGTCAGTCAACCAGCTGACAGCAGACATCAGGAAGCTGGACTCAGCCCGTGAAACCTGACCCCTTGCCTCATTGGAATGGCTTCTCCTCAATAAAAGGGTCAGCCCTGTGCTCCGTCTCTCTTTCCATGGACTCCTGAGTTCAGAGGAGCCCTCACAGGACAAAAGGAAAAGGTATCTCTGTGTGTGTGTGTGATTATTTCGTGCAGCCCACTTCACCTGGAGTGACCCTGAGTGTTTAGTTGTGGAACATGACAGTAAGGACATTCCTGTGAAGGGAAATTTTTTAAATTTTTAGAAGAACATAGAGTAATTTTTATTTTTAGGGTATCAACAATTTGTTAAGCAAGAACAAAAAGTATAAAACATAAATGAAAATATAAAATAATTCTCTACTTTAACATTTAAAACTGGAAGCCAGGCATGATAGTGCACACCTGTAATCCCAGTCACTTGGGAGGCTGAGGCAGGAGGATCATGAGCTTGAGGCCAGTGTGGGCCAATTAGTGAGACCCTGTCTCAAAATAAAATTTTAAAAGGGAGATGGGGGCATAGCCCAGTGGTAGAGCACTTGCCTAGTTTGTGAGAGGCCCTGGGTTCAATCCCTAGTCAAAAAACAAAGTCTGTTTTCTCAAAAGATACCACAAAGTCAACAAACTGGGGAAAGATATTTAGGACACATGTAACTAACCAAGGACTTGTAAAGAATTTCTACAAATCTAAAATCAATATGAAAACACAGCCCCACAACAGAAAATAGAAGTTCACAAAAGATGAAATCTAAGTCACACAGGTGGGCAGAGTGACAGATGACACAGCCAGACGCCACTTCCCACCCATTTACCAGGAGGCATGGGGAGTCTGGCAGGTTCAGGGAGGGGGTCAGCTGCTGGGGGAGGGGTGGGTACAGTGACCTGGGAAGTGGATGGGAAGGGCCTGGTAGAGTGGAGTCACAGGGGCAGTAAGGCCTAGGGCCAGGCTCCAGAGACATGTGGAACACGGGCCAGGGAACAGGGTCAGGGATGTTGGGGGCAGCTTTGTGAGTGACAGAGGCAAAAACTCAATAAATAAAAAATAAAAAAGGAGAAGAGGAAGACGGGGGAGAGGAGGAAGAGGAGGGGGAGAGAGAAAGCAAGAGGGGGGCCAAAGAGGACAGGAGGAGAGGAGAGGAGAGGGAGGGGGGGAGGGGAGAGAGAAGGGAAGGAGACGCCTCAGAGGACAAGGGACAGGAGGAAGAGAGAAAAGGACCAGAAGAGAAAGAAGAAACAAACGCCCTGCACATCCGGGCAGCAACACCTCCATGTGGACGAGTCCCCAGGTCGAATGTCCAGGGGCCATCACAGGACTCAGGACTCAAGGGCACATCAGGGCTGGGGTGTAGCTCAGAGATGGACACCAAGCTGCACGCGGCCTGTGTCCCATCACCGACACCAGGGAGGAGGAAGACCAACATGAGCATCAAATCCTGTTTATGTAAAGTTCAACAATGAGCAAAGCTAAACCTCGCGCCCTGGGGACCCTACGCATGGGAGTGCAGACCCTTCAAGCAGGTGGAGGAGGAGCATGCAGCCCTGTTAGGGCCCCCAGGAGGGTAGGAAGGAGGCACAGAGACCAGGAGGCTGCATCACGTCAGCGGTGCCCGTGACAGGCTGGGCTCACGGGCTGCAGTGGCCTTGGCTGGAAGTGCACGCCCTAGACACGCCTGTGTGTGATGAGCCAAGGACAGGCTTCTAGAAGGTCACAAAGGCCTCAGAGGTTCTAATAGAAATGCAGATAAGTCAGGAGTTGTCCCCTCCTCCAGCAGGGGTGTCCCTGGAGGTGGCCTCAGGACAGCAGAGGGCACTGGTTCTCACAGTCATGCTGCCTTCACCTGGACCTGGAGCTTCTCTGAGGCCTGTTCACCCAGAGGACAGCACTGAGCATGCTCAGGAGCAGGAGCACCTTCAAGACCAGGAGCAGGAGGTGGACACTGATGACCAGGGGCCTGCGGGGGACATGGGAACCGTGAGCTGTCTCCTCACAGGGAGGCCCCAGTGCCCTGCACTTTGCCTCTGTCCCTTACACCCAGGTCCTGTGTCCCCTGGGGTCCCCATGAAGACCAACCCTGACCAAGGCAGTCCCACATAAAACCTCTCAGTCCCCACATGACAGCCCAAGAAGGGCCCTGGACTCAGCATGTAGGAAGGGCATGGCCACAGGAAAGATGTGAGGGGAGCCCAGGCGTCTAGCAGGGACCCGGGTCCAGGGAGGGATTTCTACCTCCCCTGGCACATCTGGGGGTTACCCCTGGGTGTGGGGGACTGCAACCTTCCATATGTTGGCGTTTCCACCTTCCAGGGAGAGGGGACTGTGCGTTCACCCACAACAAGTGGCCATGGACGTCTCTGTACAGGCTGCATGACTGTGGACTCCCGGCTGCTGATGGAATGACCCAGCGCCAGCTCAGCGCCCCCTGCCTCAGAGGACCTGGTCAGGAAAACAGGCTGACATTGTGACCAGGCGCGGGAAGGGAGGCAGAGGACAGAGAGTGCCGGGGCCACCAAGCACCTGCTCCCTGCCCAGCAGGTCCTGGGGCCCCTGGGCAGGACCTTTGTGCTCTCTCTTCCCTCTGCCTGGGCCGCTCTCTCCAGATCCCAGGTGCCTGTCCCCAGCCCTGCAGGCTCCACTCACATGGCCCTAGTCACCAAGGCCTCCCCTGATGGTCCCGTGACACATCCCCCACCCCCTCCACTCTCACCCCCACCCAGGTCCAGTCTGCCCAGCCCCCCCTTGCTGTGTCTAGAGCGACTGTGCTGACCTGTTCACTCCTGAACCACCAGAGAACAGTGCAGGCCACGCACGACTGTCTGGTGGTGGCCACTGTGTCCCAGTGCCAAGAAGACACCTAGCACTTAGTAGGAGCCTTGTGGTGAGGGGTGGGATTGGCGCATACAGATGGGGCCCAGAGGAGGAGACCCAAGTGCCCCCAGGCCCCTCAACACCACTCACCCCCAGAGGCAGAGCCCTGAGTCCAGGCCTTACCCAGGCTGTGGGTGGGCACTGGGGGTGTCCTCTCTGGTCGTGAGGGGCCAGGTGGGTGTTGGCATTGACGTGGGAGGCCCCTGGGTGCTTGTGCGGCTCTGAGGGCTGGAGGCTGTGGTCAGGGCTGAGGGGAGGCTCAGGTCAGCACACTCTGCCCCTGGTTTGTTCTGACTCACCCAGGCCAGGTCACTTGGAGCCTGCTGGACAGACGTCCTGCATCCAGCAGTCTCCTGGCCACAGCTGGGCCTGAGCAGGGCTTCACCCCGCCCATCTCCAGGTGCACTGAGGCAGGAGCACTCCGCTGGGAGGACTGGGTTCCAGAGGAGGGGCGGGGGCTCCTGGGAGGACCCTGCAGCAGGGCCAGTCCATGCACCACACCTCTCCTCCTGCTCCCCGTCCCTCCTGGGGACAATTACAGTGAGCCCTACTGTGTAGAGACTGACACAGGGAAACCAGACGCAGGGCCCTGGGCAGGGACACGGACAGAGTGACTTCAAATGACAGCAGAGATGGTCTGTGGCTCCACAAGGGATGCTGTGGCCCAGGACCACCAGGTCCACTAGGAGCAGAGTCCTCTTGGGAGTCAGGAAGCCTGCACAGTGGTATGGGTCCTTTTTAGAAGGACCCAGGACCCTCATGGAGGGACTAGTGTCCCAGAGACCATGCACAGCGGAGAGGGGGTAGGTGACCCAAGTGGAGGTACCCTTCTACAGGGGAAGCAAATGCTGTGAGGGTCCCGTCCCAGAGGGAGGGTGGAGACAGGCCCAGGTGAGACACGGGTCTCCTTTGGAGAGGACATGATCCTCACCTGGTCAGGAAGTCAACAAAAAGCCAGGGACCCAACAGCCAGTCCCACTCCCACTCCTGGAAGGTTCCGGACCTGGACTGTTAGAGTGGGGCCCAGGGAGACACTGGAACAACACAGGTGTGCTGTGTGTGCACACACAGGTGTCTGCATGCACGGACACACACACACACACACACACACACACACATACACACACGCACACACACACACACCAGAAACCTGCTTTCACAAAAGCCCGTGCACACACAGACACCTGTTCTGAATCCTGGAATCACCAAGAGCACACTCTCCTCCCCCATGTCATTTTAGGGAGGGAAAGGCCGTAATCTTAGGTATTTTTTGCAGAGCTCTGAGTCTATGGATCACGGACCCCCAGGGGCCATGGGAGCCCCACGTTTGCAGCCAGTTGTCAGAAGTGCTGGGACCTGGGCTGCCCCAAAGTGCAGGTGATGTCTTCATGTGGGGTCCTGGGGTCAGAGCCCTTAACCTGTGGGTCTGCATGGACTGCAGTGGTCAGCACCAGGAGCCAACTGCCCCCCCAGGTGAGGTCAGGTGGGGAGCCCATGACCCCCAGGAATGGCCTGTGCCTGCTCTCATTTCTCTGAGGAGTCCACAGAGGTGCTCAGATTCTCTGTGAGGTTGACGACCCCCCAGATAGAGACCCACTCAAATTAGAGGGGAGAGCCCCAGACTCTGGGGTCACGCAGGCCCAGCCCAGCCCCACACCGGTGCCCATGTGACAGTGACACAACCTCTCCTTGCAGTCTGTGAGATGATCATGGGAGCAGTTTGGGGTCATGTGAGGAGCTATGGAGGACAGTGTGTGGGGCTCTGGGCACCCGGCAGGACAGCCCAGCCCTCATGGGTGGACACTTGCCTACCCTCTGCCAGCCCCTCTTTGGTCTGAGCCTCTCTTGAAGCCTGGGGCAGGTCCAGTGTGGTGGCCTCAGTGACCCAAGCCAGGTTACACAGACTGCAGCTTCCAACCTGGGCCTGGGCCAAGGGTCAGCAGGCCTGGGCCAGCAGGGGTGTGACTCCCTCCCCCGAGTGACCACACAGCCCCCCATGGGGAAGACCCCAGTCAGGGACAGGACACTTACCCTGGGCGCTGGCCTTGGTCGAGGTCCTGGCTGCTGGGACCAGGGGTGGCACTCTCTGTGGCCAGGCTGGTGGACAGTGCAGCTTGGGCTCTGCTTGTGGTTGTCAAGGTCTTCACTGTCGTGACACTTGTAAGTGTCCCTGAGGTTGCTGGTGTCAAATCTACAGTGACACCCAGAGGTCTGTCCTGCAACCCGCCCACCACTGGGGGATGCCTTGGGCCTGATTTCATGCCAAATGCTCACTCAGGAAGGGGGCAGGCGTGGCCAGGGCCAAAGTCTCCCCAGGACCCTGGGGACATTTCTGTACAGGACACAGGTACCACCCCATCAGGGCTGATTCCGTCCTGCTTTGAGGGCCATGGCCTCCTTTGAGTCCCGGGGTCACCTCCCCACGCCTGTCTCTTCCCCCTCCCATCACAGCCACAGGCTGCAGGGATATCTAACTGCAAAGACCACTTGTCACTGTGCTGCCTCTGCCCACTGCACCATCTGGGTCTTCTGCCCCTCTGCTCTGCCCTGGGGGTCCACACAAGCTCTGCCTGTCCCTGTCCCCAGGGCCCAGGGTGGGCTTTGGCTCTCTCCCCTGCAGGCTCTGCTCCGCCTCCTTCCCTGATTGGCAGCTCCTCAGGGCTGGGCAGCTGTGGGCTGCTCCCCTCCTTGGACTCCCTCCCAGGCTCCAGCTGTTGCTTTCTGATTCTGGCCCCAGGTGTCCAGGTCCAGGCAGCCCAGGCGCTGGTGGCAGGGGCTCACCTGGCTGCACGGCCACCTCAACTTCAAAGAAGGGGTCAAAGGCTCTGTGCCATGGTGTGTCCACCCCGCACTCATAGGAGCCTGCGTCCTCCAGGGTGAGGCGATGCATGGTCACTGTGAAGCTGAGGCTTGCAGGGTGGTCGCTGATGGACACTCGGCCGCTCCGTACCTCTCTCTCTGAGCCTCTAGTCTTCACAATATCATTACAAAGTACAAGTCATTTTTTGCACCACATTTTGTCATTGTCCTTGAATTCTTCGCCATAGTGACACTGCACGATCAGGGATCCTCCCACGGTGCCTGTCACCTTGCTGGGGCCACTCAGGGATCCTCCCACGGTACCTGTCACCTTGCTGGGGCCACTCAGAAGAACACAGTCTGAAAAATAAAATTTGGAGGCCAGGCCCTCACAGATGGGCCAGGGCCAGGGGGGCCTGGGTCAGGTCCTCAGGAGACCCTCCCTCGCCTCACATCAG
Source organism: Callospermophilus lateralis (assembly GCF_048772815.1). Lineage (NCBI taxonomy): Eukaryota > Metazoa > Chordata > Mammalia > Rodentia > Sciuridae > Callospermophilus > Callospermophilus lateralis. The sequence goes on from NC_135315.1 coordinate 6,589,490, forward strand.
ACCCCTCCCCACCACTCACCCCTGGCCACCAGCCCCTTCTGCTCCTACACCCAGGACGCTGACACAGCAGCCCCTCCCTTCTCCCCAGTCCCCCCCTCACCACCTGACCTCCTGCTTCCAGAACCCAGGGCCATAAACACCCTGAGCCCCCTCTCCTGGGTCAGCCCCCCAGCCCCATGAGTCTCAGATTCAGAGACACAGCCAGAGTGGATCTGGTCCAGCAGGACGTGAGCCAGGGCAGAAGCAGGGTCCCCAGACCATGTGGATGAGAGCCCTGGACTCCTGACAGCACAGGATGCACACAGCGAGGGGCACAGAGCTCCCAGAACCCTCTCCCCCTCCCTCACCTCAGATGGCCCAGCTCTGGGGACCTCATTTCCAAGGAAACTCCTTTGTGTCCCCAAGATTTCCAGGTGCATTTCCCCCAATGGCTCAGACCCAAAGCTGGGGTGAGGTGAGCACCAGGAAGCTAACCCACCTCCAGGCAGAGGACCAGGCCACCCTGCACCAGGCTCCAGCCCAGGGGCGTCTGCGTGTGCACCTCTCTCTCGCCCTGGGGACACTGTGGTCAGGCCCAGATGGTCGGGGGGATGGCAGGACTGGGGTGGCTTGCTCTCTCCCTGGGATTGGATGCTTTCTTCATTTGCCTTCAGGACCTTAGGCCTTACCTGGGACTTTGGGACCCCTGAGTGCACAGCCCTGACCTGAGACTGGGGGACCCCCAAGTGCGCAGCCCCGACCTGGGACAGTGGGACCCCCGAGTGCACAGCCCTGACCTGGAACTGTGGGACCCCTGAGTGCACAGCCCCTGGGGCATAGGCCTCCTCCTTGTCCCTTCAGTGCCTGCTGCGCCTGGCACAGGGAGACCACTGTGGCCGCACCCTCAGAGCACAGCTGCCCACAGCTGCCCAGTAGCCCCTGCATCCCTCTGCCAGGGCCAGTAGGACCCCTCTCCCAGCCTTGGGGTGAGGTCCCCTGCAGAGAAGGCCTTGTGACACTGTCACAGGTGGAACACTCTCTGAGAAGCTCAGTAGCAACTGCCGAGGTGAAGCCACAGGGGCCTCAGGTGAACCCGGGCTTGGGCCTCAGCTCTAGTCTGCATCCTCTGTGTGCTCAGGGCCAGGACTGACCTCTCTGCGCCTCAGATGCCAGCCACAAAGTGGTGGGTGACCACGCCAACCTGACATGGCATCTGGGGGGTTCAACGGAAGATCATGTTAGGATGGGGCCAGGGTCAGTGGAGAGGCTGCCCAGCATGCACCAGGCCCAGGCTCCACCAGCCCCAGGAAACAAGAACAAAAATGGGGAAGGAAAAATGAAAGATTGATCGCAGCTGTCAACTGCTGGGCAGCTCATATTAGTGAGCCAGGCGAAGAGCCGCTGTCAACTGCTCTTGACCAAGGAAACAGGAGCTTCACGTGACACGACCCAACACAACCAGGTAACCCTGTCTAGTCCACGTGAGAAATGGAGAGAGGAAGTAATCACAGGTAGAGAGAATAAGAGCCCAGAGGGGACTTTGTAGAAATTCTCTAAATAAATGTGTGATCGGGATGAAGGTGTGGTTTTCCAGAAAGACACCAATCAGTAAAATTGGCATTTATGAGTGTTTAGTAAACAATGCTAATTCCAGCCTCCTCCATCAAGACGCTACCCTGGCCTGGTCCTGACACTGTCCCCACCTGCCCTGTCCCTACATCTCCTATCCCCACCTCTCCTTCCCTCTCTCCTGTCCCCACCTGTCCTCCTGGGGACCACTGACCCCTGGGCCTCCACCAGGACTCTTCCCACCCAGCCTCCAGCTGCCCTGGCTGAACCCACCTGTCCCTGAGATGGAGACCTTCTCCTCCTCGTCCCCTCCTTCCTCTGTACCCCAAACTGTGGACCTGGGGGCCTCCCCAACACAGGCCCAGGTGTGCTCTGGTGCCCTCTCCACCCCACCCCCGTCCCCCTGCCCTGCCCCCCCGTCCTGGTTCCCCAGACCTCTCTCAGGGCCCCTCCTGGGCAGCACCCTTGGGCCTGGGCAGCACGCTGGCTCCTCCAAGGTCAGGTGGGCTCAGGGGAGCCCTTGCCCCCTCCCTCCCAGGGGTGTGGTGTTTGGCGAGTCCATCTCACATCATGGACACAGCGCACCCCATTCTGCGTCTGCACAGAGACGTGCAGCTGGGGCTCCTCATGTGACGCCTCCTGGTCCCCTCCTGCCTTCCCTCCCTTCTGCAGACCCTCCCTGGACAGAGGGCCCTCACCTGGGAGCCAGAGAAGCAGCAGAGCCAAGGGTGGCCAGGCCATCAGGCCCCTGGGGCTCATTTCTCCTGCACAGATGTCACCGCCGGACGCCAGGCCCCACAGGACCCAGGTTCCAGCCCCCTGGGGAGGTCAGTCTCCAGGGCTCCCACTTCTGCTTTTCTCTGGGGCAGCTGCTTCCCGCTTGTCTTCTTTAGTCTGTTCCTGGGGTTGGGGACAAAATGGAGAAGCTGCAGGGGCCAAGCGGCCCCTGAGGTGACCCTGGACTTGTGCTGTCCTATGAAAGCCAGGGACGGGAAGGTGTGGTGGGATGGAACCCTCCTGGCCCCAAGGTGGCAGGACTGCCCTCACCCCAGGTCTGCAGGGCCAGGCTTCCTTCTGGCCCTGTCACTCCTCCTCTTCTCCTTGTGGTCAGATGTCACCAGTGGGAGGGGCACACAGAGCCTGTGTCTGCAGCACTGGGCCTGCCCCACGGGAGGCCAATCTGGAACTTCCCCTCCATGAGCCCAGCTCTAGGCCTGACCCCAGGTTGGCACAGTGGCCCTAGAATCCTGAATGGTTCCTGGTCCTGGAAATGTGTCCTCAATTGACTGTGACGTCCACAGGCCGTGACATCCCCCTCCCATGTAGCCCCTGTGGCCCTGAGCTGGGATCCAGCAAGGCAGCAGGGACCCTCCCCTCCTCCACACTGTGATAGTGCCCCAGGTGGCACAGAGAGACCGGGTGAGCACAGGGTGCCCTCATCCTAACGTGTACCACGTCACCCAGCAGCTTGAGCTTTTGAGTCAGGGCACCCACCCACCCCAGGGAGCCCACACTAGCTCTGAGGTCCCAAGAGTGTCCCCTCCTGCCACTCCCCAGGAGATTCACTTTCCTCCTTCCCCCTGGCCACAGGAGGACCCTCCCAAGAGGCTTGATGGTCCTACTGCTGGAAGGTGAGCACACAGCCTGGCAGAGCTTGGGGACATTTTTCTAACAGCCAGGCAAGGTGACAGGCACCTATAATCCCAGCTACCTGGGAGGCTGAGTTGGGAGGATCGCTTGAGCCCAGGATTTCAAGGCCAGCCTGGGCCTCATAGTGAGGTCCTTTCTCAAAAACAGAAAACAAATTCTATGACAATGTCATGGTAGACTACGGCCTGAGGAGACCCAAGACGCTCTGGTGTTCATCTTGTTGAGCTGATCAGGGGAAAGTGAGAGAGGGCCACGTTTAGTGGATTTCCTGCCTGATCATGGGAACAGTCCCAGAAATAATGTATGTGTGTAACAATCACACACCACACACACACACACACACACACACACACACACACACACTGAGGACTGAACCCATCCTTATCCTTTTTTTTTTTTTTTTGTGACAGAGTCTCACTAAGTTGCTGAGGCTGGCCTTGAACTTGTAGCTCTCCTGTCTCAGCCCCCTACATTGCTGACATTACAGGCATGAACCACCACATCTGGCCCCAGACATCGTTTTTAGTTGTACCATGATCCCAATGTCATTGCTGCGGGCTCAAATTTCCAGAATACACAAAGAAGCAGGAGGCTAGATGCTTGTGTGGCTTGTCCTCTGGCCACCAAATGACCTTGAGCAGAGCCTGTGACTTCTGTGAGGTGGCAGAACCTGAGAGGCCTCTTCCCCACTGTCCTAGTGTCCCCTCTGAGTCACAGGCACTTGCCAGGGACCCCTCCACAGGTGACCAGGGGCAGGAGGTAGGTGAGAGGCACCTGACAGCAGGGAGGTCCCCTGCCTGTGACAATGGGCCTCCACAGCTGGGAAGGTCGGAGCCTGAGTGGCAGGTGTGTCCTCGCTCAGTTTTCTCATTGCAGTGGGGACACTGCCAGCTCCCGCCTGGTGGGAGGTGGGATTCTTCTCCACTGCCCAGGCGTCGAGGCCTCAGGCTGATGCTGCTCACTCCTGGGTGGGGTGGCACTTACAGGTGGGGAGATGGCCGTGCCTTGGTGGCTTTTGCAGTGGGGGACACTGAGCCCCCCGTGGCATCCCATCAGGACTCTACCTATGAGGGTGCTGAGGGCCAGTTTCCTCCTGGTCTGTTATGGAGACAGGAAAGTCCCGGAGGCAGGTAGGAAAGAGACTCGGAGCTGCAGGGCGTCTCGCCCAGAGCCTCCTGGACCCAGAGCTGCAGACTGAACCTGGAAGGGGCTCCCACGCTCCCTGTCCTTGGCTTGGGGACCACAGGTAACTGTCTCCCTTTGTTAACCCACCTGCTTCCTAGAGGAAGGACACTCTCAACATGCCAGAGTCTCGGCCCCATGTAGGGTGTCCCCATCTCCAGAGAGGCCCAAGGCACAGGGGATAGTGGAACCCAGCGGCCCAGGGGCAGATTCCTCACCCGAAGGCCGCACCAGGGGCCTCTCCCAGGGCCCTCGAGCCGCCCCAAGATGACATCTTGGTCCATAGAGTCCGCTCCCTCAGCCTCACCCAGGACCCCAGCCCTAGTGTCAGGGCTGAATGTGACCCCCACAAACTCACATAACAGAGTCCTTGCCCCCAGAACCTCAGAGGTGACCTATGTGGAGACAGGGTCTTTATAGAGATAAGCAAGTTATGAAGAGGTCTTTAGGGTGGGCCCTAACCCAATGTGTCCCCATGGAAAAGAGAGCTGTGTACCCAGACGCCCAGTGGGAAGGTGATGTGAAGACACCCAGGGACGGCCACCTGCAAGGCAAGGAGGGGCCTGGGGCAGCAGAGGGACCAGCCCTGCCCACACCTGGGTCGGGACGTCAGCCTCCAGCACTGAGACGGGAAGTTCCTGCTGTGAGCCCTCAGTCTGGGCCCTCTGTTAGGTGGCCATAGCAAATGAGGACACTGGGTCCTCACTCCTGGGGCCCAGGGGATACACCAGGCACCGTCCTCTTAACTTCCCCATGACGACCACAGACGGACACCCTCATCCCAGCCCAGGCTGTCCCCTAGCCCCACACTCCAATCTGAGACAAGGCCTCTCCCAGGTGACAGCAAAGCCCCCATGAGGGAAGCCCTTGTCCCCAGCACAGGTCCCCTGACATGTGTGCCCACAGGGACTCTGAAAAGTCTTCAGAGCGTGAGCTAAGTGCGGTCGTCTCTGCCTGTGCCTTCATGCGGAGGGACCGTCCAGGGAGGGCGCCTCCTCTGAGCTCAGGAGTGGAGGAACCTGCGGGCCACTGCCTGTTGGCATGGGATGGATCCTGCTGGACCCGAGTCCCAGTGCCTCTGGCACATACAGGCGGTGGCCCTGCGTCTGCCTGGTTCTGTTCTGACTGTGAGTGGAGGCAGCTGGGCGCACCCGAAGCTCATTACTGAGGCTTGGGGTTCCTTCCCAGCTGCTGGGGACCCCAGTCCAGGGCTTAGCCCGAGCTCGACCTGAGGATGCCCCGCTGGACAGATAAGTGCGATGCAGCCACCATGACCACTTCACTCCAGCCCTTGGTGTGACCTGGCAAAAAGGCGAGGACTAGGGCCCATCAGCCTGTTGTCTGATGGACTGTCCTGGGAGTGGCACCAGAGCTGTCCATCTTCTCTAGCTCCAGTAGTGACCTCAGTGGAGTTCTTCATCCAGGGTGCTCTGATCTGATGGGACCCCAGCTCTTCTTCTGGTTTCACGCAACTGGGCTCGTTCACACTGTGACCCGGACAGGGTCCCCGGTGTCCCCTCTTGTGCTGAGTCCTCATCCCTCAGGTGGAAGCTGTGTCTTCTGGTCCTCCTGCCCCAGATCTAGACATGGAGGGGCCAGCACTCATGGTGGGTGGACGTTGAGTGGACACTTCCCCCCAGAGTTGAGGAATGTGGGTAGTTATGGGAGTGGAGGTGGCGCTGATGTGGAGGGAGAGGGAGAGGGACTTGCGTCTTCCTGCTCCAGGGCTGGTGTCAGAGGGAGGGTGGTGAGCACCCCTCCCCCTCCCCCTCTCTGTCCTCTTCCTCCTCCTCCTCCGTCTCCCCCTCCCCCCCCTCCTCATGCAGAGGATGGAACCCAGGGCCTCTCGCCTGCTAGCACACACTCTACCACTGAGCCCAGCCCCAGCCCCTGTCTATGTGGATTTCGTATTTGTCAATTATTTCTGTCTTCAGAAAAGAGTCTGAGGTTATGGAAGCAGGGTCCTGCCATATTTATTCCTCCTGGACTCAAATGCCACAATCAGGGCTTGACAGAGGGCCAGCTTCCAGTAAGTTGTGCTGTCACAGAACTGAGTGAGGGGACCCAGGAGCAGGGCAGGCAGACCTGAGGGACCATCAGAATAGGTGGCTCTCAGACCTGGGTGTTGGCAAGGGTGTCACTGCTCCTTGGACTGAAACTGAGGGGCAGCCTCTGGTTTCCCTTTTTCTGAAGGAGGAAGCAGAAAAGTGAACTAGGACATTACCCAACGCCATGTCATGGACATCAGTTAATGTCCAAAATGGAGCTGGAAGGGAGGGTGTCCCGGCACACACTTGAGGAAAGAAGGAGGATCTGGCTGTGCTGCCCACATCTTTCAGGATGGATCTTGACTGTCCTGCTCTCAAGGATGCTGACACCAGTTCCAATTTGTCTGCATGGAGAAGGTTCATGAGACTTTAGGGGGAGTCCTGGATACTGTTCTGAACAGACTTGGGTGACCAGCAGGTCAACATGGTGCTTTGGTCCACTGGTGTGAGTGAGCTCGTGGAGACCAGTGAGCATGGATATGACCCAGGTCAGTCTTGTAGTGACCCAGTGGGCCCCTGACCTCTGTGTGAGCTCATGAACACCAGACCTGGTAACTGAATAGACGTACTCAGCAACTGGGAGAATGTGCACACTGTCCCCAGAGTTGAGGAGTGTGGGTCGTTATGGGAGTGAAGGTCAAGGGTGGGTCACAGAACCACCTCTACCTGTGCAAACAGTGGACCAGTGCAAGGCCATGTTGCTGGTGGGATTGAAGGCTCCAGGGGACGCCGAGGTGTTGACTTTGGTCCAAGGCTAAGCTGGCAGGTGCGTACAGGGTGCTGAGGTGTAGTCATCCTTCAGGGAGCACCTACTGATTAGGGGCACTTTAGGAGGATAAAGACCATGCACAAGAAAAGGTGCTAAAGAATCTTCTAGACCGAGTGTTCTCACAGATACGTGGAGAGTGACGCAAAGTTTATTGGCAGTAAGGTCATCCAACCCACCAGAGGGCCTATGTCCCTGGACGGGGGATGTCACTAGTTCTCATAGTCCTGCTGGCTCTGACTCATCCCAGAGCATCCCTGAGGTCTGTTCACCCAGAGGACAGCACTGGGCATGCTCAGAAGCATGGACCCCAGAAATACCAGGAGTAGGAAGTGGGTGCTGCTGAACAGAGGCCTGTGGGTGACACAGTGACACACAGTGAGTCACCTCCCCAGAGGGGACCCTGGACTGCTCTGCTTTCTCCAGTTCCTTATGTCCAGATTCTGTGGACACAACCATCGACATAAAGACCAAACCAGGACAGGTCAGCCCCATTCCAAGGACCAGTGCCATGACTCTCAGATTCAGAGTTGACCTGGACCTGAGACAGTGGACTAGAAAGGGCTCGGCCACCAGGAGAATGACAGGGAGCCCAGGGTTCCAGCAGGGACTGGTGTCCAGGGGAGGAAGTGCTACCTCACTCTTCACCATTAGGGTCCAGGCACAGGGCTCCAGAACATGGCCATCTGCTGATGTCAGCACTGTCTCTGCCGCGAGGGCAGGGACACTTTGTTTCTGAGAGGGAGGGACTGGCCCTGCCCAGTGTTTCCAAAACTTCAGCCTTAGAATTCCTGGCTGCTGATGCTGGTGACACCCAGCTCAGGTGCCACCAGCCTCAGGGGACTGAGTTTACATAGAGGCTGACACTTGTGACCAAGGCTTCTCTTCCCATGGTGAAGAGAGTGTCGGGTCCCTCCACCCCCAACCCAGCCTGGCCATGTCCGGAGGAGGAAGACGCTGTCCCTCTCCCTCTCCCTCCACATCACCGTCACCCAGGTGTGGTCCCAGAGGCAGGCCCTTACCAATGGTTTGGGCTGGGATCCGTGGCGTCCTCTCTGGTTGTGCTGGGCCCTGGGTGCTTGTGGAGGGTCCTATTGGGAACACGGGTGGTGGGTGGAGTGCCCACTGAACGGCAGAACTCTGTGTCCACTCAGCCATGTCTATGGCCCCAACACTGGACTGCCCTGTCTGGGAGAGGGAATGACCAGGAAAAAAGATCTAGAGAGATGGACACCAGGTAGACCCCGAGGAGACTGGCCTAACGTGAAGCCAGCTGGTCAGCAGGCCTTCCCTTCCCACACCCAGAGACGTCAGTGGGAGGTCAGCTCCCCACTCTCCAGGGGAGTCCACGGCCGGCACAGGAGAGAACTGTCATTGAGCAGGAGCTCAGAGAACCTAGAGGGACTTAGAGTTGCAGTCCCCGGCACCAGCCCTGCCCTGAGGTGGAGGCGCTGGATCTGGCTCTTACCACCTGAGGGAGGGTGGAGCTAAGAGAGCCTCATCTGCAGAGGTGGAGCAGCCCTGGGTCCACAGCAGTCTAGAGCCCATTTCTATCCCACTGGGCCTCTGCCCAAGGGGACGCACTTTCAGGGGATTCTCTGGGTTTCTGATTCTGTGGCAAAAGGTGGCAGAGAAAAGTTGTGACAGGTCACCTGGAGGGACAGGCAGGGACCCCCAGGAGACAGGAAGCCCTGCACGAGGGGCTGGGCTGGCTCCTCTTTGTCTCTCTGGGGCCATTCAGAAGCCCCCGGGACCACAGGGACTAGGCTGGGACCCCAGGACCATCCGTGGCAGGCTGATGTCCATGGGGACCCCAGGCCCGAGGCAGCCTTTGGGAGCAGGGAGCAAGGTCCTGAGGGTCTTGTTCCCCAGTGGGAGGAGGAGACAGGCCTGGGAGCACACAGCCCCCTTAGGGATCAGGAGGCAGCCAAGAGTCTGAGGCTCAGTGTCCCCCCATTCCCTGGAGATGTTTAGCCCTGAGATTGTCAGGGTGGGGCACAGAGAGGGCCTTTCATACAGAGCTACCCCTGCCGGTATCTATGAAGGTTCCCTGCCACCACAGATCCATGATGACGTCAGTCCCTTCGGCCTAGGTCTCGACTGGAGGTATCATCAGAAGCCAGGAGTTGGTAATTCCTGAGGAGAAGCTGGGAAAAGCTTGATTAGAAATTTTTTACCCAAGTCTGAATGAACTTTATGATGAAGGGAAGGAACAGGCACAGGGAGTTTTTATGGCCCAAATCTAATGGGGTCTCTGGGTCTGCAAGCTGCCTTGTTGGCCCAAGGGGGTTAAGTGTTCAGCCATCAGTGGGGGCTTGGGCGTTTGGGCTGGAAGCAAACAGGTGACATAGAACCAGACAGAGGGTTTGAGAAGCTGGGTCACCCTGCAGCTAACTTTGTTTGGCATGACCTGCAGACCAGCCTGTCCTGCACCAACAGCCCTGCTCCCTGGGATGACCTCCAGTCAGCTAACTCCCCTGAGCCCTTGTCTCAGGACGACTCGAGGCAATGCACCCTAAGACGGCCCTTGGGTTCTGATCCTCTTGTGTTTCCTTGAAGGCCCTCGGCATGCCCCAGCATCTTCCCGTCTCCCTCCTTCCACCCCCTGACACCTGCCAGCTTTCTGTGTCTCCACGGTAACTTCACTAGGTGACATGCTCCCTCTATCCACCGATCTGTCCATAGATGTGTGTCTAGTTTTACCCTTTATCCTCACTATCCCTCCATCTCTGTCATCTATCATAGCACATTACATCTGTCCACCCATATGACATATGTCTGTCTCATTATTGTCACTGTTCATCCATCCGTTTGTCCATCCATCTGTATCACCTCCGCCACGCAACCAGCATACTGGCTTCATACAAGAGGTTCATAGCATAGAAGTTAACTAGTGAGATCAAAATAAACACACAAAACTCAATTACCTTTTTCTTTGACCAGGTCTGAGACGCCCTCCTCTGGCTCCTGCCTCAAACCACCCGGTAGGGCAGCAAGGCTTACTCAGGACTAGCAGGAGAGAGAGAGAGAGAGAGCATGCCAGCGGATGGCCTTTTATTAGGGAACAAGAAATTCAGGGGAAAATTCCATCCAATGAAGGTCGAGACGGACAGCATTCCAAGGTCAATGGTCAGTCACACCCCCACACGGATGGGCTCTCGCACCTAGAGAGGGTGGGGATTAGTCCAACACAGTTTAGCCAGAAGCCTCACACCCAGTCAGGGAGGTGTCCAATCACATGCAAGAATGGCTTCCCACAATCACCCTCTTTCATACCTATCTCTATGACACATCTCTGCCTGTCTCTGTCGTCTACCATCTGTTATTTCTCTCTCCATCCATCCATCCATCTCTGTCATCTAGCCTGCTGTCTCTGTTTTTATCCCATCTGGTCACTGCCTAAAGACACCTATTTAATGAAACTTCCTCAAGATCAAGACCTTCTTTCTTTTTTTTAACTGTTCTGCCCCTAAAATCTGCATTGGTTTCTGGAATAGAGCAGTTAAACACTTGTCAAGTGAATGAACAACCAAAGGCACCTGTCTGGGACGCCCCGGCCTAGGAAAGAAGCTCTGCAGGAGGCAGGGGACACGGTGGAGTCACCTTACCTTTGGTGTTGGCTGGTCTGGGGCCCACTGCCGGGGGGGGGGTGTCCTTGCAGAGCTGTCCATCCTGAAGGCTGGGGGGCTGAGGAGAAGAGTGGAGGCCCAGGGCCTGTGCTGACTCTCCAGCTGGAGTTCAGCCCTGATGGTCCCACTCCATAAACCAGAGGGCACTCAGGGAAGCAGCTGGACGGGCCCACCCCAGGAGAGGGGGCCATGTGCCCCAGCTGGACCTCCCAGGATGGGGATTCTGGCCCCATCTCTGTCTGGTCAGCTTTCCTGGGCTCAGGCTCTGAGAGCCCTGCTCTCTCCACTCCTGACAGGCTGGGTGGAGGCCCAGGGCAGGGTGCATAGTGCCTGCTCTTCAGGTCCTTCTCCCTCTCTTGGAGTCTGGTGCTACCTTCTCAGGCATACAGGGGAAGACATCGTGGAGGACATGCTGGGTCCCACTGTGGAGCCTCGTTCCTTTCTGATTCTCAGCTGGACCCTGAGCACATGCACTCCCCCAGCCTCTTGCACCCCCCAGCAAGCTCCCGGCACAGGCCCTGAAAAGAAATGCTGACTGTTCTGCGTCCAGGGTCATTGATCCAAGTTCCCAGACCAGGACTGAGCAGCAGCCTCACCTTCCCGGGGCCCATCGTGTAGGGAACCTGGGGCCAGCCAGGACCTGCTGGGACACACAGGGTCACCACAGTGGGGACAGCTGAGCCCCTCAGGTTGTGCAGATGGATCCTCACAAGGAGACTTTGCAGTAATTGTCATCGTGTCATCAAGAGAAATGATCTCGGAAATAGAAGTGTGTGGGGCTGGGTCTTGGCTCTTTTGCACACAGTTTCATCTGGAGTACGCTGTTCGCCCCTTTCTGAGTCCCGGTCTCTCATTTTAATAAGGATTGTGATAGAGATTAAATTATCAGCCAATGGGAAACCCACGTAGTGCAGTGAGCGCGTGTCCCCTGTCCGCTCCGCTCCCTCCTTCTCCTCCCTGTGACATAGGAAGACGACATTGCTGATCCTAGTGACATGGCCATGATGACTGAGGTTGCAGGTGGACCTGGGGCTAACTATCAGGGGAGCACCGTACCTCAGTCCTCATCCTATCCTGATAGGGAGCAGATAGCGTGGGGGTCTCACGAGCCTGCCCGGCTCCCTCCTCCCTCTTGCCCTCTCCCCTCGCCCCTCACCACCTTTTCCTCACTTGGACCCCAGGAAGACCTCCTGCCTGCGCCCCACTCCCCTGGGACACAGAGAAGCACCAGAGCTGAAGGCGCCCCATGGCCACGGGCCACCGCTCCAGCCTGAGGTCCCCAGCAGCTAGCTCAGCCTGAGGCTGCAGCTGCTAACGGAGGCTGAGCCCCGAGGACCCCTTTTCGACTTCCCTGGGCACCTGTGTCCTTCCCTGGCCTCTCCTTGGTCTGGGCTCAGAGCTGGTCCGAACTGGGGAAGCATTATCTTCTCCGTCCCCTGTGAAGATAATGTCCCTGTCACTCACCCATAGCAGCCAAGCCCACCCTCTCCAGACCTCAGTGCACCCAGGTCAGCAGCAAGACTGGGCCCACTGCTGGCTCCCCGGCAGCTCCTGCCCTTCGCGAGCGGCTAGTGTCCTGCGGCCATGGAGAGCGGTCCAAGAGCAGGTCAGCCTTGGCCTTCTGGGGTGTGGCCAGTAGTTGGAGGGCCCGGTACAAAACGGAGACACAGGGTCTCTGCTCCACAATCAAGAATCTCAAGGTGGCAAGAGCAGAGTGCGCCACCTGGCCTGAGGCCTTTCTGGACAGGGCCCCGTGTGGCTGCCCAGGGAGCGCAGCACGAAGCCAGCCTCGGCTCTGGCCCCAGGTGGACAGCTCCTGGGGACACAGTGCTGCTGACCAGTCTCCACTCACGTGCATCAAGCATGGTGAAACCAACCGTCCCCAGCCTTACCATGAACCTGGGGGCCTCCCACGCAATGTTCTCAGTGACATGAACATCCCAGGCCTCAAGGGTCACTCTGAGGTTCCCTGGGAGCACAGAATAGCTGTGGAGGTTCATAAACGCAGACACAGGCCCAGAAAGCCTCACCCCAGAAGTCAGACTTGTGTGACCAGAAAATTCTAAGTTCCAGGATTCTATTTTCAAATAGCTTCAGTTTAGTACGTGTGTTCCTTGCTTGTTCACTTTCAGCTCTGAGATTTTCTGGGATTTCATGTGTGGTCTGGTTTGTGATGGGCGTACATGTGTGGTGTGTGGTGTGTGTGTGTGTGTGTGTATGCGTGTGTATGTGTGGTGTGTGAGTGTGTGTGGTGTATGTGTGGTGTGTGTGTGTGGTATGTGAGTGTGTGTGAGTGTGTATGTGTGGTGTGTGTGTGTGTCTCTGTGTGTGAGTGTGTGTCGTGCGTGTGTGTGTGTGTGAGTGTGTATGTGTGTGTGTGGTATGCCGCAGTCCGGCTGCAGCAAAATAACCGGGGGGTGACGAACAACTTGTGTACATTGATACAGCAGGAGTGGGAGCCGTTTATTGTAGGACCGGAGGGGTATATATACATTCCACACAGCTTATCTTAATTAACATAAACTAGATACAGCAGTCAACCAATAAGGAATCTTCACACTTAATGGCTCGCTGGCGTTACTTCACAAACCACTCCCTCTGCAAAATGCCAGGCGCCATCTTGACTTGTTCACAGACCCTAACAGTGGTATATTTGGTATGTGTGTGGTATAGTATGTGGTATGGTATGTGGTGGGCATATGTGTGTGGTGTGTGCGTGTGAGTGTGTGGTGTGGGGTGTGTGTGTTGGTTTGTTTGGTGTGTATGTGTGTGGAGTGGTGTGCAGTGTGTGAGGCCGAGGCAGGAGTTGATGCACACGTCCCCTCCTGAGCCTGTGTTGAGGTTCCGTCGACACCTGGCGGGGTGGCTTGGGCTTCCTGCCCTTCTTGCATAACTATTAGGTGAGTGACAGGCAGCCCACCTCCACCCGTGTCCTACACTCCCAGCTCTGCAAGGGCCAGCACCCGCACTGCACCAGGCTCTGGATGTCTGAGAAGTGGCCTGGTCCTCAGTGTCCCTGGAGGAGCTCCACTGGGGCAAGGTGGCTGTCTGCACACCTCTCGTGGAAGGAGGCATGAGTGTGAATGTGAGCACTCAAGGCTGCACACGTCCCAGAGACATGTGCCGGCTCATGTCAATCAGCCTTTCCTGGTTCATCTTTTGGGAGCAACACTCCCAAATCTCTGACTGTTGAAACCACAAAATTTGTTTCTCATGTGAACAGCTAGTCAGCTTTGCTCAGGGAACCAGGCTGGAGGGGCCGCCCACACAGAGAGAAGGAACCACACAGGATCTCAGAGCTTCTGCTTAGAGCGGGCAAGTGCCACTTGGCTCACATTTCATCACCCAAAGCAAGTCACACAGCTAGGGCTGAAGTCAACAGGTGAGGCACAGTCCTCTTCCAGGGACGGGGGGCCAGTGATCTCCTTCTGCCGCACAAACTACCACCATTATAACCACTGTTCTGAGTTCTAGGAGCCCTTCTAGAGAGGCTGAGGGTGGTCTTGGAGACCCCCTAACAACAGAGCGACCATTAGATTGAACTTATAGTGCAACATGAGATAGGCCACCTGATGTGATTGACAGGTAAGCCATGACATGGACCATCAAGCTGACTCCTAAAGGGGTGTCTACTGGAACCCTGGACACTTGGTGCCACTGATGTGGGAGAGAGCGTGGGGAATGAGGTGGGTAATGCCACTCAGTGAGTTCAGGGGACGCGGGAGGTGTGCAGTTCATTCAGCGGCAGGTGCCAACACCATGAGTCTTTTTATTTCATTAGACCTGCCGACGTCTTCCCACGGAAATAGATTTGGTTTTATTTTTCATGGGCATTTGATTTTGACTTGATTGCTTTTGTAAAAAAAAAAATAATAATAATAATTTCTGCTTCTTTTGAACTGTGAATACCATGAATGCTCTCCAGCGGGGCGTCTTGACTAGAGAAGGAACCTCTCGTGTGGACAGCAGCACAGAGAAGTCAGCTCAGGGAAAGAATTAAATCAGCACATCGAGGTGACATTGTGCAAATCAGCTCGTCCACACAGGGAAGACGGAGACCTTGGGAGATTTCACAAAACAAAGGAGGAAAATGGCAGAATGAAGAACCCGTTTGCTCTCCTGAAACCTCGGGAATGAGGATGCTGGTCTGGTCCCTGATCTCGCTGGTGGGTCTGGGAAATCAGAGGACAAAGACTGGAGCCATTAAGGGGAGAACAGGACGGAAGAAGCATGGTCACTGGAGCTGCTGGCCCTGCTGACCGGGTGCTCTAGCTGAAGTCAGGAAGCCCAGGCCGTCTAGCCTTGCCGCCCAGACCTCGCTGCTTGGAAGGAGGCAGTGGGAATCAGGATCCCACTGTGGGGACAAAGCAGATCCTACCCTCCTGCGCTCTGGGAGGGAGGCTGGGAGGGATCCTGCAGCCCGATGCAGTCACCTGCTCCTGGAGCACAGAACAAGCCCAGGGCAGCAGAATACCTGTGTCTACAAACTGTGATCCACTCCAAGGCAGAGATGGCACTGCTGCTCTGTCCCCAGCACCTTACTCACAGGACCTACATTAGTTAAAAAATAGACGTGGCTGCATGGCACAGGACTGCACAGCGCAGCTTCTAGCTCAAGTCTGGGGAGGCACAGACTCAATGAACTCAGGGTCCCCGGCTCCTTCGGTCTTCTTGCTCTGCCAGCTCTAAAGAATTGACTTCAGCTGGGCGCGGTGGCTCACACCTATCATCCCAGCAGCTAGGGAGGCTAAGACAGGAGGATGGAGAGTCAAAGCCAGCCTCAGCAATGGTGAGGCACTAAGCAACTCAGTGAGACCCTGTCTCTAAATAAAACACAAAATAGGGCGAGGATTGGCTCAGTGGTCCAGTGCCCCCAAGTTCAATCCCCAGTACCAAAAAAAAAAAAAAAAAAGCATTGATTTCATTTGCATGTCCAAGGTGGTAATCTGGTAATGGCCACACATGCATTCCAGCCCAGGGAAGGTGGGAAGGTAGTGGCCAGAGCATGTCCCTGCTGGGGTCCATTCACATTCACTCCCATCCCCCAACCAAAATAAATACAGGTAGCCACAATGAGATGAGGGGTGCTGCAAAGACTGTGGAATGGGGTTCCTTTGGTCTCTTGCCAAATTCTGTCCTACAGGGAGAAGAAGAAAAGGAACTAAGAAGGGTGGGGGACCGCTGTGGCCTTCAGGTACTGGAAGGGTCAGTTTATAGCCATATCAAGGGACAGTCACCCCGACCCCACAGCTCAGGCACATGTGGCAGGTGCCTAGGAGGGCAGCTCCGGGCCTGTGGCACCCTCTGCATCTCTTCTGGGTCTTCTGCGGCCATCTGCAGGAGCAGGATGCAGCCCTGGGAGATGGAGACAGGTGCGAGGAGCAGGCACTCTCTCCCAGCTGGATGACAATGCAGGCAACGAGGCTCAGCAGGAAAGCCACGGCCCTGGTGTCCCCACACCTGGTCACCCACTACAGCTCTGCCACTCCTGGTTACGCAAATCACCCAACCATCCTCAGCCTTAGTTTGTCAATCAACAAAACAGGAATGACAACCTTCTCCCCAAACATTCCAACCCCCTGAAGGGGCCGACCTGGGGCTCAGAAGGTAAGATTCTATAAAGGACTGTGGATGTCTTGGAAGGCTGCTTTGCTGTTCCTCCCAGGCCCTAGAGGCCCTACACAGAGCTCTCCACCCTTCCACGCCCAGCGCAGGAGGTGTCACTTCACAAAAGGACACTGGAACTCAGAGTAACCTGTCAGTACAACTAGAATCGGGGGTTGACCCAGTCCTGGTTGTTGCTCTCCACGATGCCAGGAGCATGTAGAGGGCAGCGTCCAGGAGGGGACTGCGGCAGAGGGCAGGGAAGCTTGAGAAACACATTTCCCATCCAGCAAGCACAGCTCTCAGGTCTTTGAAGAATATGGAGACCACGTTGAGATGCATTCCAACGGCCCAGTCCTGTGGGCCCCAGAGAGAGGGGTGTCTGTCGGGGAGACAGCAGACCTGGGCAGCTGGAGCAGGCAGGCCGCCTCTCTGTGTGCAGGGAAGAACCTGGTCCAGATCCTAAACCCTGAGGTGGCTGGCCCTAGTACCCAATCAGCTGCTGAGGAGCAGTTGAGGGACTTAGGGGAGCACAGAATTCACTGCCCGCTCTCGCCATCTGCTGGTTGCTGGCAGAACTGCCTCATTTTTGCGGAGGTTGCTCTAGTGCAAGAATGAAAGTGAGGACCTGAGGGTCAGGCTGTGGATTTTGTCCTCCCAAGGCGTCCTCCTCAGGGTTGTATGTTAAAACCATGCCTCAGGTGCATCTGATCGGCATCCAGGGCTGAGGATACCCAATCCACATGGGAGCTAGAAGCAGCTTTCATTTGGAAGAGCAGAGGAGAAAGGATGGGGCAGGAGTAGGAGAAGGTGAGAAAGAGATTCCAAGTCTAAACTGGAGCCACATGCAGTGCCACTCCTGCAGTCCCAGATACTTGGGAGGCCGAGGCAGGAGGACCACTTGAGCCCAGGAGTTTGAGGCCAGCCTGGGCAACAGAGAGGCCCCATTTCAGAAAAAAAAAAAAAATCTACTTGATCAAAAGGGCTGGGTAGAGCAGCGGTAGAGCATGTGTTTAGCATGCAGGAGGGATTGATTCCCCAGCATCAAAAAAGAAAAAGAAAAAGAGGAAGGAAGGCGGGCTGGGGGAGGGAAAGTGAAACTGAAGCAGCATATAGAGAGGTGGGGAGTGTCGTACTCCTACAAAGTCCTCAAGTCGATTGTGGCAGTGAGTATTTAACCAAGAGCCATATGCTAGGCTTCCATGAGGTCAAAGGGCACCAACACCTCCCAGCCCTTTATGTCCAATAATTAATACATAATCAAGCAAAACTCTGTAACTTCAGTCAAGAAACCAATGCATGTCTATTAAAAATACAAAACCAGTCGGGCACGGTGGCGCGTGCCTGTAATCCCAGTGACTCGGGAGGCTGAGACAGCAGGACAACAAGTTCAAAGCCAGTCTCAGCAATGGCAAGGTGCTAAGCAACTCAGCGGGACCCTGTCTCTAAATAAAATACAATATAGGGCTGGGGATGTGGCTCAGTGGTCGAGTGCCCCTGAGTTCAATCCCTGGTACCAAAAACAAACAAAAAAGATACAAAACCAACATTTTAAATAAACTTCATCTCCTATTGAAACAGATGAGGCTCTTTTATCCAATTAGTTCACGGGCCCAGGGATAGGTACTCTCTGTCCCAATAAGCGTAGATTTGGTGTCAGATGTCTTCCTATTCTTTTCATGGTTGTGGTTGGGAATTCTAAGTCACATGAATAAGTTGACAGGAGTGAAAATTTTCTTGAAATAGTGATGTGTGAATCTTTAAATTCCCTCTAAATATACACATAACAGGGCCATCATCTTATGAATATGATCAAAGCCTCTCAGAATTGTTGAAGGTCTACAGCTTCAGAACCTCTTCCAGTTCCTCCAAGAAAGTAAAGACTAGGCCACTGCCTAGGGCTGCCAGAACTCAGCACCCAGGCAGGTGGCTTAAACCCAGTGCCGTCTGGGACTTCTGGAGGTCAGAGAGCCAAGACTGGGGCATGGGCAGAGGGCTTCCTTCCAAGCCTGAGAGAGGCTCTGAGGCTTCTTGCTGCTGCTGGGGAGCATGTGTTGCGTCTCTGGATGCATTTCCCCACCTGCCTGTGTCTTCATGCGGCTCCCTCCCTGTACACACCCCTGTCTCTTCCATGACATTCTAGGTAAGGACACTGGTCATACTGGATTAGGGTCCCCTCTATGCCAGTTTGACTTCATACTGTTTTCTTCTGTGAAATCCTATTTCCCAATAAGGACCCTTTCTGAGGTGCTAGAGATTAAGGGTGCTCAACCTGTAACATCCAGGACCTTGCAAAAATATTTTTCCTCATTTATCATGAGAAACCAGATTAGCACCAAGATTTCAAAGTTCATTTCTTTGCAGACCATATTTGCACCTTGTAGTAATGCATCAAACAAGATTCAGGATGGGCAGAGGCCTGGGTTTCTCACGTTGAGGTGCCTGCTGGATAGCCGGCTATAAACAAAACGCCAATCACTCAAATGACAAGCTTTAAAAAGGAGAGTTGATGCACGAGATGTCAATCATGTGGAGATGAAGAGCCAGCCTCCCTGGGATGGGATAGAGGGATTCAAACAGTAAAGAAACAGGACGTCTGAAGTGTGGGGAGAGAGGCTGGAAGTAAGCAGAAGAGAAACAGCCAGTGGTCTGGGCCTCAGTAATCAAACTCCATGGCTCTTCACAGAATGTGAGAAAATGGTAGATCAGCAGGCTCAAAAGGTCACCCACCTAGGGCTGGGGCTGTAGCTCAGTGGCAGAGCGCTCGCCTTGCACATGTGAGGCACTGGGTTCCATCCTCAGCACCGCATAAAATAAATTAATAAAATAAAGTTAAAAAAATTTTTTAAACAAAATAGGGGGGGAAAGTTCACCCACCAGACACCTACACAGACCTAAGGGAAAGGTGAGTGATTCCAACCAGTTTGGGCTCCCTCTGAGTTTCTGAACGAGCTCAGGCAACTGCGGCCATCTTGAGCCAAACGTCAGAGGTATTGGCTACAGCAACGTTGATGGGAGCCCATTGCTTGGTGAGGCGGCCACTGAAATTGGGGATGAAAGCAAATAACTAAAGGCAAATTTACTAGAGGGTTTATTAAGGTTCCCTGGGTTTCAGGGAAATAAATGGGCAAAGGGAAGCAAAAGAAAGCCAGCACACCCTTGTGCCCAAAGCAGACCAGTGCTCAGGAAGGGACACTGCACTCTGAGATACCTGGATATCTTCAAGGGACATCAGCCATGAGGAACGTAGCCAAACTTCCAGCTCCCCACCCCTCCCCTGTGCACCTCCCACACCTCACTTGGGTACTAGGGGAGAGGTGGCCTGGACAAGGAGCCTTGCCGGGAGCAAATGTCCTCTCCCACACAGGCCAAACTATGGCGGCCATGTTGGAGAGAGGCCAGAGGCCCAGGCCCATTCTCCTCTCCTGCTACCCAGCCAAAGTCTTTGCCTTCACGGATGTGCTCAAAGGTAAACTGAGGTTGGGGAAGCCCACCTCAGATTTTTCAGTAACATGAGGATATACCAGGGGGGACAGGTGGGGGTGCCAAGCTGAGTTCACCCACAGGATGCAGTGACCAGGTTTAGCATGTGAAAGTGCAGGGTGCCCAGGAAAACTTCATATCCAGATAAACACATATACTTTTTAGTGTAAGACTGTCCCATTAAACACTTGGGGTATCCTTGGCTAAAGCATTATTTATTGTTTGTCTGAATTCCAGGATTCCTGGGCATCCTGAATTTAATGTGGAAACCTTCCCAGAGGAGACACCATGGAGCCAGGCCCCCAAGAAAGGACTCTAGGACCCAACTCTGCTTACCACTCCAGGGGGCTGGTGGTGTGAGTCACTGATGGGTTGCTGGCGGTCTTCCCAGTGATTGAAGTCGCTGTGGTTGTCCTTGCTGACACTGGGTTTCCTGGGGCTAAACAAAGCCAAAGAGAGTTACTTCTTCCATGAACAACCCAGCTCTGGGTGCAGCCTAGAGTATTCTCCCCCTGAGAACTAAAGAGTTTCTCCTTGGCCTCCAGAACCCTTTAGCTGTCATTTAAAACATTAAAGGAGTTCTTTAATACAGAAAACAACTTGGTGACCATTCAAGAGATTCTGAGGACCAAGGTCAGGAAGCAAGTTATAATAATCAGTCCTGGTCTGTCTGACAAGCTGAGCACACACAATGGAGTTCTGTGGTCCCTAGGCCACACTAGCTCTTTCTGAGTCTGTGCCTGGGCTGAAGCTAGCTCTCTCGCCTGATCTGCAGGGATGCGACCCACTGAGCTGGCCCCCTTTCCCTGAGCCTCCTCTGGGAAACCCAGGCTGCCTGGCACTGATGGCTGGTGCCAGGATGGACCAAGTGCCATCCTCTCCTCTCTCTCCTTTGCCACCCTTTCCTGTCTCCCAACAGCTCCACCAGGTCACCATCCCTTCCTGATGGAGCATGGTGCTTGTGATAACCTCCATAATCCACCTCCAATGCAGTGCCAATTC
Organism: Callospermophilus lateralis; assembly: GCF_048772815.1. Classification (NCBI taxonomy): domain Eukaryota; kingdom Metazoa; phylum Chordata; class Mammalia; order Rodentia; family Sciuridae; genus Callospermophilus; species Callospermophilus lateralis. The sequence goes on from NC_135315.1 coordinate 6,610,402, forward strand.
TTGCTGCACCACACTGTTCTCACGTGCTGAGCTTCTAGAACAATCTAAACATAAAAGATCACATCACATTTGGCTCTTTTTCTGATGATATCATTTTCCCCTATTAGATCAAGGTATGACTCGCATATAAAAACTGTAAATATTTGAAGTATATAATTTGTTAATTGAGGATGGATTACCTGGTCACACCACCACTCGATCAAGATAGTGAACATAGCCAAAATACCCCAAATTTCCTCAGTAATACCCTCTTCCCTATTCTGTCACCAGGTGCTGTGGACTGAAAAGTGGCCCCCCAAATTCAAACATTGAATCCACCCCCACACAATTCCTAGTACCTCAGAATGGGACGGTGTTGGAGACAGGGCCTTTGAAGAGGCAAGACCTAAACTAACCTTAGAAGAAGAGATGAGAACACATGGACAGACCCAGGGATGTGCAAGCACAGAAGGATGACCATACGAGAGGACAGCCAGAGGGTGGCTCTCTGCATGAGCGTCCTCAGCCAGACCCCACCCAGCCCGCACCTTCATCTTGGACTTGCAACCTGTAGAACTGTGAGGGATGTCTGTGTCTATACCACCCGGACAGTGGCATGGCAGCTGAGCAGACGATCACACCAGGCAACCACCAGGTGCCCTCTGAGCTTATCCAGAGTCTGCACTGCTAGAATTCCATGTGCATGCCATGAATCAGAATGTTCTGGAAGGCCTCCACTTCAGGCAAGTTAAGAAGATTCGATAATGGGGACACCTTCCTCCTGGGCATTGTCAGGATTCTGAGAGACAATGCCTGCTGCCCACTGTGCCACCAGAACACGCCCCAGAGGTTCCAGGCCTGGGCTCAGGTGACTGTGGTGCTCCTTTGTGCCCCCAGAGCCCTGCTAGCTGGTGCCGCCTGTCCAGGGGCCGAGCAGCAGAGTCAACAGGAAACGCCTTCAACCCCAGGCCTCGGGACCCTGGAGCCTCCAGCAGCGCCTGCTTTCTGGAGGACTTAGGACGACCCTCAGTAAGCCAAAGGCATGAGCGGCTCCCAGCGGGTTCCCAGCAGCAGGAACGCAGCGGTCTGTGAAGGCCTCTCTGGGCTCAGGAGTCAGACCAACACACCAGGCTCCACAGGGCTTCTTCTCCCCCAGGGTGGATACGGAGGGGGGTGAGAACAGCACCTGTCCAGGCCCCGCCCAGAGCACCCCAAAGAGCAGTGCACCCCTGGACACTGAGGTCCCAGGAAAGCAGTAGCAGGTCTCCCAGACCAAGGGCTGAAACTGGGGACCATCACCTTGACCTTTATTGGCAATAGGTTCAGGACTCAGCTGTGCAGAGGGAAAAGAGAGTCTGCTCTGGCTGACTTCCTGGAGGAGGCTCCAGGATCCGGGGCTTTTAAAGAAGCCCCACCCTGGCCAACCCCAAGTGTTCACTCAGGACTCTGTGAGACCTCGGGATTGAAGCCCCTCTGTGACAGGTCACTCTGAAAAACGGATCATTCACTTCAGTGGGACCTCAGGGACACATCAACTCACTCTTACCTGGATCAATGGTCACATTAACTGGAAACTTATGGTCAAATCCAGACTTCTCATTTGCTCACCAGTAAATGTCAGCATCATCTCTCCTGAGGTCCTCCATGGTCACCATGAACGTGAGGTTTTCCTGATCATCCCTGATGGACACATGGTCTTTCTTCACCCCCTGCTCTGACCCAGTGGTGCTAACAAGGGTTTTGCAGTCCCTCCAAACAGCTCCTCGACACCAGTACTTCCGGTGGGTCTTCCAGCCTGAGGTATAATTACACTGCACGATCAGTGAGCCCCGCTCTGGGCCACTCTTTGTCTTTGGACCAGTGACTTCATTCTTTGCAGTGGAATAGCCTGGAAAACACAAACCCAAGAAGCTGTCACTTCCCACCCCAAGCGCATGGCCACAGCATCCTGCACTGGGAAGAGTTCCCAAGTCCAAGTGCATCATGAATAATGGTCAAGGAAGGAACCCACCTTCCCCAGGAGACGGACCTGCATACTTTACACACTGCTGGGCATAGGCTCCAGGAAGGTCACTGGTGAGCACAACCCCAGCTCTCTCAAGAAACAAACATGGCGGCACAGCAAGGGTGGCTTCCTGTCCTTCATCCCTCTCTGCCAGAATTCAAAGTGATGAGAGCTGGAGACAATTTCACCACAGACACAGCTCCATTATAAATATCCACCAGGGACAGAATGTGGTCTACACACTCCAATGTGCTTCTGTGACATCTGCAGGGAACTGAGACCATTACACACATCCTTTTGAGGAAAGATGAGGTTTTGAGGTTCCATGTGCTAATTATGAAAAAATAAAACCACTCTGCATCAAAAAGGAAAGACAACATTAAGGTAAATTTTTTTTTTCAAAATATATCTGAAATTTACTTACCATAAGTAAAAATATAACTGAAAATTATTTCCAGAAAACAAAATTTGATATTAGAGGGGAAATTTCCTTACAGAAGTTAATGTGATTATCGACAATGTGAAAAACTATAAAGATGCACTCTATTTTGCTGCGCCCCTCCCCTGACTCAGGCAATGGCAAGGCCCTACTGAGGTGAATGGCGCAAGGCGTCCATCCTCTGGAGGAGCACAGTATGTTTCTGGGAATGGGCTGGTTTGTTTCTGTATTCCTTTAATAAGTATAGTTGTGACTTCTCATATGACCATTAAGTATGAAGGAAAAAACATGACTTTTCCCCAATTAATGCAACTACTTCTAAAGAATGGATCTGTTTGCTCTAAATGCAATGATTCAGCTGTGGAACGTAAATTGTTTATGTCTAATGAAAAACTCCCTGTATTCCTGTCAAGAAGTTTTTGATAAATTAAATTAAAATCTAGAGAAGAAGAATTAATGTTAAGAAAACAGATTAGTGCTTAGCACTGGGCAACTTGTTCTTGTTCCTGTGCACCATGGTTTGTGCTTTTGCTCTTGTTTGATTAAAATTAGTAGCCTCTCTTTTCAAGTTAACCACTTGCTGTAACCATGGCACTGGTTCCAGTCAGTAAGTCAAGAAAGAATAGTCAAGGTATAGGCCAATAGTCTGGGATATTTCTAACTATTATTAAAAGCTAACTAAGCAGAAACAGCTCAAAACAAAACACGAACTGAAAGTAAAAATGCTTGCTTATGCATAAGCTAAGATACATTCTTCTATTCTAATTGTAGCTATGTAATACTTTGTTTCTTTGAATATTGATTTCTGTTTTGTAACCACAAAGTACTGTGAGCCTGCCAAAATGAAAAGTATATATGATTAACTTCACAAGTAAAGATTGGGATTCAGCACCTTTACTTTGGTGTCTGTGTTGTTTCTCCACCCCCCTTTCGCCAACTCCTCACCATCTGTTTGTCTCCTGAGACCCCCTGTTGGAGTTGGACTCAGACACTATTTTAACAAAAATGAGAACATTACATATTAAAACTTGAATTAAAACCTGAATGGTCACAGTTGTAGTAACTTACTTCAAAAGTAAGTTCCTGGGGAAAAAAAAAAACTTCAGCAATTCCTCAAAGAGTCAGACATAGAGTTAACATCTGACCCAGCAAATATACTCCTAGGTAAGTCCTTCCCCAAGAGAATTGAAACATCTCCCAACACAAAACACCTACATGACAGTTCACAGCAGTATTATTAACAACTACCAAAGAGTGAGAACAACCCAAAGATCCATCAACTGTAAGTGGTGGGTAGACTAAATGTGGTATATCTACAGTGGACTGTTAGCAAAAAGATTGATGTTCTAGACCCCGGTGCTGAAGGCAGCCGCCGCCATCTTGGCTCAACTTTCTCGCCATATGAGGTGGGGGCAGTTCCCAGATAGCATCTCCAGGGGCCAGTAGGTTTTCGCAGAAATCACCAGCACTGCATCACCCTCACAGAAATCAGAGCCTCTGGGCTCGAGTAACTCTCCAGACTCTGGACCCACAGCCGGCAGTTCTAGCTCACGCCCCACTCGCAAGCGGCTTAGCAGAACCACCTACCAGCACCTCTGCAGGACTCCAGACCGTGCCGCTCCCACGCAGGTCACTTGGCTGCTACCTGTCCACAGACCAAGGCCATCACCCAGCTCCCCCGACATCACCAGACACCCTGGCACTGGAAGCAGACCGCCGCCATCTTGGAGAACCTTCCTGGCCATCTTGTGGTGGGCGTGGCTATCAGAGCCGATGGCCATTGGAGCAGGTGCCTGACTTCCAATTCCTCCCCCTCCCCAGCGGGTTAACTGGGCACAGTGGCCACCCAACACGAGAACAGCTCTTAGTTGAACAGGAGTGCAGTGTGAACAGGGCACCGCCCACCTGCTATGAGCCTAGGGGTGAGGGGTCCCGCAGTTGGGACCTGATAAATAAGAGACGGGAGGGGACTAAAGTCTGGAGCATAACAGAGAGATCAGGATTTGGGAAATCTCCAGGCAAGGGAGGGAGACGATAGCAGGGGCTCAAGTCAGACGAGTGGTCACAAAAAAGATCCGTGAGGCGCTATTTTCCTGCTGGGATAGGTGGGTGGCACTCCCCACTTCCAGACACCACACGCCAGGTCCAGTCTTCACACCCTGGCTACCTACACCATCCTGAGGGCAGAGACACTGGATGAGACAAACCCACCTACTGGATGAGAAGAGAAAGAAACAGATCTCTAAGAGTATTGTTTTTTTCTCTTCTTCATTCTCTTCTACCTTTCTGTCCCCTGGCCCTCACATTCCCAACATATGTAAAACCAAGAACTTTGCATGAAATAGGACTTCGAGGTCTGAGTCACCTGAAAAACATAATATAGAGAAATTGCAGAAGCCCTTTTTTCTCTTTTTTCCTTTTTTTCTATTTCTTCTCTTTTTTTTTCTTTCTGTCCTTTATTTTCCTCTTTATTCTCCCTTCACCCTTCAAATTATACTATTTTAGCATCCTGTATTTTTCTAGAAACATGTGTGTTTGTTTTATGAACTCTACTGTCTTCCCACATAATTGTCTAACCCTAATTACCTCCTATCTATTCTCCTGCTACTAACCCTCTTCACTAGATTTCTCCTTCACATTTCCTAAGATATATTAACTGTATACCCTCACATCTTCTCCCCTCAACATGTCATCCTACGCCTGACCCCCAGTTCATTGTCCACCTCTAGAAACTGTAAACCTTTTTATGAAACTACTGATTATATTTTAAATAATAATTGAATCCAACATTTCTGGACATTGAGACTAAATTGTAAATGTCTTAATAACAACAATTTGTTCATAGGTGATGTATTGTTGATAGGAGAGATCCTAGAACCCTTCAAGAGCACTACAAATCTATAGGGTAAAATCAATAACACACTAGATCCACAGAGCTGGGAAGGAAGACACATGAGCAACCTGAAAAGTCAAGGGAAGAAAGGACCACAAACAAATCAAGACAACACATCACTGGAAGAACTGGCAGCTATAGCAGAAGAAATTGCAGATAAAGATTTCAGGATATACATGGTTAAAATGTTTTGGAATCTCAAAGAAGACATAAGAGAACAAAATCACTTTGACATTGAACTACATAAACAAATCCAAGAAGCAAAACATCACCTCAACAGGCAGATAGAGGTTCTACAAAACAAAAACAAAACAAACAAACAAAAAAACAGAAATCCTTGAAATGAAAGAAATAATAAACCAAATTAAAAACTCAAATGAAAACATCACCAACAGAGTAGGCCACTTAGAAAATAGGGCATCAGACAATGGAGATCAAATAAATCATCTTGAAAAGAACAGACCACACAGTGAAAATGATAAGAAACTATGAGCAGAACATTCAAGAAATATAGGAAAGCATAAAAAGACCAAATTTAAGAGTTATTGGGATAGAGGAAGGCATAGAGATCCAAACCAAAGGAATGAACAATCTATTCAATGAAATAATATCAGAGAACTTACCAAATATAAAGAATGAATTGGAAATCCAAATTCAAGAAGCCTACAGGACGCTGAATGTACAAAAATCACAACAAAACCACAGCAAGGCACATGATAATGAAAATGCCCAACATACACAATAAGGAGAGAATTTTAAAAGCCACAAGAGAAAGGAGTCAGATTACACATAAGGGAAAACCAATTAGGATAACGGCAGATTTTTCAACACAGAACCTGAAAGCTGGAAGATCCTGGAACAACATATATCAAGCCCTGAAGGATAATGGGTGCCAACCAAGGATCTTGTACCCAGCAAAATTAAGCTTTAGATTTGAAGATGAAATAAAAACCTTCCATGATAAACAAAAGTTAAAAGAACTTATAACTAGAAAACCAGCACAACAAAACATCCTTGGCAAAATATTTCATGAAGAGGAAATGAAAAACAGCAATGAAAACCAGCAGAGGGAGGTAGTACACCAAAGGAAAAACTAATCAAAGAGGAAAATCAATTCAAGTAAAATAACAAAAATTAGCAAATATGGCTGGAAATACAAACCATGTCTCAATAATGACCTCAAATGTTAATGGCTTAAACCCACCAATCAAAAGACATAGGCAAGCAGATTGGATTAAAAAAGACCCAACAATATGCTGTCTCCAGGAGACTCATCTAATAGGAAAAGACATACACAGACTGAAGGCGAAAGGTTGGGAAAAATCATAACCACTCTCATGGATTGCGGAAGCAAGCAGGGGTTTCCATACTCATATCAAATAAAGTAGATGTCAAGCCAAGGTTAATCAAAAGGGATAAAGATACACATTACATACTGCTCAAGGGAACCATACACCAACAAGACATAACAATCATAAATATATATGCCCCAAACAATGGTGCAGCTATGTTCATCAAACAAACTCTTCTCAAGCTCAAGAGTCAAATTGACCACAACACAGTAATCTTGGGTGACTTTAACACACCTCTCTCACTACTGGATAGATCTTCCAAACAAAAGTTGAATAAAGAAACTATAGAACTCAATAACACAATCAATAACTTAGACTTAACTGATATATTTAGAATATTTCAACCTGCATCAAGCGGATACACTTTCTTCTCAGCAGCACATGGATCCTTCTCTAAAATAGACCATATACTATGCTACAAAGGAACTCTTAACAAATACAAAAAAGTAGAGATAACTACCATGCATTTTATCAGATCATAATGGAATGAAATTGGAAATCAACGACAAAATAAAAAAATATAAATTTCTCCATCACTTGGAGACGTTTAAACAATATGCTACTGAATGAACAATGGGTCACAGAAGACATCAAGGAGGAGGTTTAAAAATTCTTAGAGGTAAATGAGAACACAGACACAATATATCGAAATCTCTTGGACACTATGAAAGCAGTACTAAGAGAAAGTTCATTGCATGGAGTTCATTCCTTAAAAGAAGAAAAAGTCAACAAATAAAAGACCTCACACTACATCTCAAAGCCCTAGAAAATGAAGAACAAACCAGCAGCAAAATCAGTAGAAGGCAAGAAGTAATTAAAATCAAAACTGAAATGAATCAAATCGAAACAAAAGAAACAATTGAAGAAATAAACAAAACAAAAAGTTGGTTCTTTGAAAAACTAAATAAAATTAACAGACCATTAGCCACGCTAACAAAGAGGAGAGAGAGAACTCAAATTACCAGCATACGTGATGAAACAGGTAATATCACAACAGACACTACAGAGATACAGAGGATAATTAGAAATTATTTTGAAATCTTATACTCCTATAAAATAGAAGACACTGAAGGCATCAACAAATTCCTTAAGTCATATGATTTGCCCAGTTTGAGTCAGGAAGATATACACAATTTAAATAGACCAATATCAAGTGAGGAAAAGGAAGAAGCCATCAAAAGCTTAGCAACCAAGAAAAGCCCAGGATTAGATGGATACACAGCCGAGTTCTGCAAGACCGTTAAAGAAGAACTAATATCAATACTCTTCAATTTATTTTAGGAAATAGAAATAGAGGCAGTAATTCCAAACTCATTCTATGAGGCCAATATCTTGAAACACTGGCCAGAGCAATTATCTTATATTAAACAAAGGTACCAAAAACATGTACTGGAGAAAAGATAGCCTCTTCAACAAATGGTGCTGGGAAAACTGGAAATCGATATGCAACAAAATGAAATTAAATCCATATCTCTCCCTAAGCACAAAATTTAACTCAAAATGGATCAAGGACCTAGGAATTGAACCAGAGACTCTGCATCTAATAGAATAAAAAGTAGGTCATAATCTTCATCATGTGGGATTAGGCCCCAACTTCCTTAATAAGACTCCTATAGCGTAAGAATTAAAACCAAGAATCAATAAATGGGATGCAATCAAACTAAAAAGGTTTTATTCAGCAAAAAAAAAAAAAACAAAAAACAATCTGTGAGGTGAACAGAGAGCCTACATCCTGTGAGCAAATCTTTACCCCTCACATATCAGAAGAGCACTAATCTCTAGGGTATATAAAGAACCCAAAAAACTAAGCACCAAAAAAGCAAATAACTCAATCAACAAATGGGCCAATGACCTGAACAGCCACTTCTCAGAAGAGGATATATAATCAATCAAGAAATATATGAAAAATGCTCATCATCTCTAGCAATCAGAGAAATGCAAATCAAAACTACTCTTAAGATATCATCTCACTCCAGTCAGAATGGCAGTTATTATGAAGACAAACAACAAAGTGTTGGTGAGGATGTGGGGGAAAGGGTACACTCATACATTGCTGATGGGACTGCAAATTAGTGCAGCCAATATGGAAAGCAGTTCGGAAATTCCTTGGAAATCTGGGAATGGAACCACCATTTGACCCAAATCCCTCTCTTCGGTCTATACCCAAAGGACTTAAAAACAGCATACTACAAGGACACAGCCACATCAATGTTTGTAGCAGCACAATTCACAATAGCTAAACAGTGGAGACAACCTAGATGACCTTCAGTGGATGAATGGATAAAAAAAATGTGGTATATATACACAATGGAATTTTACTCAGCAATAAAAGAAAATAAAATCATGGCATTTGCAGGTAAATGGATGTTGCAGAAGACAATGCTAAGTGAAGTTAGCCAATCCCAAAAAACAATGCCAAATGTTTTCTCTAATATAAGGAGGCTGACTCAGTGGGGTAGGGAGGGGGAGCATGGGAGGAATAGATGAATTCTAGATAGGTAAGAGGGGAGGGAGGGGATAGGGGATTAGCAAGGATGGTGGAATGTGATGGACATCATTATCCAAAGTACATGTATGAACAAAAATTGGGTGTTAGCCTATTTTACATACAGAGACATGAAAAATTGTGGTATGTATGTGTAATAAGAATTATAATGCATTCCACAGTTGTGTATTTTAAAAAATAACATCAATTAAAAAAAAAGATTTCTGGGGGCCAGGTCACGGCCTGTGGACGTCACAGTCAGATTGAGGACACATTTCCAGGACCAGGAACCATTCAGGATTCTAGGGCCACTGTGCCAACCTGGGGTCAGGCCTAGAGCTGGGCTCATGGAGGGGTTCCAGGTTGGCCTCCCGTGGGGCAGGCCCGGTGCTACAGACACAGGCTCTGTGTCCCCTTCCCACTGGTGACATCCTGACCACAAGGAGAAGAGGAGGAGTGACAGGGCCAGAAGGAAGCCTGGCCCTGCAGGCCTGGGGTGAGGGCAGTCCTGCCACCTTGGGGCCAGGCGGGTCCCACACACCACACCTTCCCCTCCCTGGCTTTCATAGGACAGCACAGTCCCAGGGCCACCTTGGGGGTCACTTGGCCCCTGTAGCTTCTCCATTTTCTCCCCAGCCCCAGGAACAGACTAAAGAGGACAAGCGGGAAGCAGCTGCCCCAGAGAAAAGCAGAAGTGGGAGCCCTGGAGACTGACCTCCCCAGGGGGCTGGAGCCTCGGGTCCAGTAGGGCCTGGCGCCCGGAGGTGATATCTGTGCAGGAGAAATGAGCCCCAGAGGCCTGACGGCCTGGCCACCCTTGGCTCTGCTGCTTCTCTGGCTCCCAGGTGAGGGCCCTCTGTCCAGGGAGGGTCTGCAGAAGGGAGGGAAGGCAGGAGGGGGGCCAGGAGGCGTCCCATGAGGAGCCCCAGCTGCACGTCTCTGTGCAGACGCAGAATGGGGTGCGCTGTGTCCATGATGTGAGATGGACTCGCCAAACACCACACCCCTGGGAGGGAGGGGGCAAGGGCTCCCCTGAGCCCACCTGACCTTGGAGGAGCCAGTGTGCTGCCCAGGGCAAAGGGTGCTGCCCAGGAGGGGCCCTGAGAGAGGTCTGGGGAACCAGGACGGGGGGGCAGGGCGGGGTGGACGGGGGTGGGGTGGAGAGGGCACCAGAGCACACCTGGGCCTGTGTTGGGGAGGCCCCCAGGTCCACAGTTTGGGGTACAGAGGAAGGAGGGGACGAGGAGGAGAAGGCCTCCATCTCAGGGACAGGTGGGTTCAGCCAGGGCAGCTGGAGGCTGGTGGGAAGAGTCCTGGTGGGGCCCAGGGGTCAGTGGTCCCCAGGAGGACAGGTGGGGACAGGAGAGGGAGGAAAGGAGAGGTGGGGATAGGAGATGTAGGGACAGGGCAGGTGGGGACAGTGTCAGGACCAGGCCAGGGTAGCGTCTTGATGAAGGAGGCTGGGAATTAGCATTGTTTACTAAACACTCATAAATGCCAATTTCACTGATTGGTGTCTTTCTGGAAAACCACACCTTCATCCCGATCACACATTTATTTAGAGGATTTCTACAAAGTCCCCTCTGGGCTCTTATTCTCTCTACCTGTGATTACTTCCTCTCTCCATTTCTCACGTGGACTAGACAGGGTTACCTGGTTGTGTTGGGTCGTGTCACGTGAAGCTCCTGTTTCCTTGGTCAAGAGCAGTTGACGGCGGCTCTTCCCCTGGCTCACTAATATGAGCTGCCCAGCAGTTGACAGCCGCGATCAACCTTTCATTTTTCCTTCCCCATTTTTGTTCTTGTTTCCTGGGGCTGGTGGAGCCTGGGCCTGGTGCATGCTGGGCAGCCTCTCCACTGACCTGGCCCCATCCTAACATGATCTTCCGTTGAACCCCCCACATGCCATGTCAGGTTGGCATGGTCCTCACCACTTTGCACCTGGCATCTGAGGCGCAGAGAGGTCAGTCCTGGCCCTGAGCACACAGAGATGCAGACTAGAGCTGAGGCCCAAGCCCGGGTTCACCTGAGGCCCCTGTGGCTTCACCTCGGCAGTTGCTACTGAGCTTCTCAGAGAGTGTTCCACCTGTGACAGTGTCACAAGGCCTTCTCTGCAGGGGACCTAACACCAAGGCTCGAAGAGGGGGGTCCTACTGGCCCTGGCAGAGGAACAGAGGGGCTACTGGGCAGCTGTGGGCAGCTGTGCTCGAGCCCCAATGGTCTCCCTGTGCCAGGCGCAGCAGGCACTGAAGGGACGAAGAGGAGGCCTACGCCCCAGGGGCTGTGCACTCAGGGGTCCCCCAGTCTCAGGTCGGGGCTGCACACTTGGGGGTCCCACAGTCTCAGGTCGGGGCTGTGCACTCAGGGGTCCCACAGTCTCAGGTCAGGAATAAGATCCTGAAGGGCAAATGAAGAAAGCATTCAAATCCAGGGAGAGAGCAAGCCACCCAAGTCCCGCCATCTCCCCACCCATCTGGGCCTGACCCCAGGTCCCCAGGGCGAGAGGGAGGTGCACACGCAGATGCCCCTGGGCTGGAGCCTGGTGCAGGGTGGCCTGGTCCTCTGCCTGGAGGTGGGTTAGCTTCCTGGTGCTCACCTCACCCCTTCTTTGGTTCTGAGCCATTGGGGGAAATGCACCTGGAAATCTTGGGGACACAAAGGAGTTTCCTTGGAAATGAGGTCCCCAGAGCCGGGCCATCCGAGGTGAGGGATGGGGAGAGGGTCCTGGGAGCTCTGTGCCCCTCGCTGTGTGCATCCTGTGCTGTCAGGAGTCCAGGGCTCTCATCCACATGGTCTGGGGACCCCGCTTCTGCCCTGGCTCACGTCCTGCTGGACCAGATCCACTCTGGCTGTGTCTCTGAATCTGAGACTCATGGGGCCGGGGCGGGGCGGGGGCTGTCCCAGGAGAGGGGGCTCAGGGTTTTCTTGGCCCTGGTTTCTGGAAGCAGGAGGTCAGGTGAGGGGGGGACTGGGGAGAAGGGAGGGGCTGCTGTGTCAGCGTCTTGGGTGGAGGAGCAGAAGGGGCTGGTGGCCAGGGGTGAGTGGTGGGGAGGGGTCTGATGTGAGATGAAGGAGGGTCTCCTGAGGACCTGACCCAGGCCCCCCTGGCCTGGCCCATCTGTGAGGGCCTGGCCTCCAACCTTGTGTTTTTCAGACTGTGTTCCTCTGAGTAGCCCCAGCAAGGTGACAGGCACCGTGGGAGGATCCCTGCATGGCACAAGCAAGGTGACGGGCACCGTGGGAGGATCCCTGATCGTGCAGTGTCAGTATGGCAAAGAATTCAGGACCAAGGACAAACTGTGGTGCAAAAAATCATTTTCCTATTGTAAAGATATTGTGAAGACCAGAGGCTCAGGGGGAAAGGTGCGGAGTGGCCGAGTGTCCATCAGCGACCACCCTGCAAAGCTCAGCTTCACAGTGACCATGGAGCGCCTCACCCTGGAGGACGCAGGCTCCTATAGGTGCCGGGTAGACACACCACGGCGCGAAGGCTTTGACCCCTACTTCAAGGTTGAGGTGGCCGTGCTGCCAGGTGAGCCCCTCCCACCAGCGCCTGGGCTCCCTCAATAGACCTGGCCTTTCCCTCCCTAGAAAGACATGGGGCGGGGGGGGGGGGAGGGCATGCTCTTGGTGATTCCAGGATTCAGAACAGGGTGTCTGTGTGCACAGGCCTTTGTGGAAGCAGGCTTCTGGGGTGTGTGTGTGTGTGTGTGTGTGTGTGTGTGTCCATGCAGACACCTGTGTGTGCACACACAGCACACCTATTTGTTCCAGTGTCTCCCTGGGCCCCACTCTAACAGTCCAGGTCTGGAACCTTCCAGAAGTGGGGTGGGACTGGCTGTTGGGTCCCTGGCTTTTTGTTGACTTCCTGACCAGGTGAGGGTCATGTCCTCTCCAAAGGAGACCATGTCTCACCTGGGCCTGTCTCCACCCTCCCTCTGGGACGGACCCTCACAGCATTTGCTTCCCCTGTAGAAGGGCACCTCCACTTGGGTCACCTACCCCCTCTCCGCTGTGCATGGTCTCTGGGTCACTAGTCCCTCCATGAGGGTCCTGGGGTCCTTCTAAAAAGGACCCATACCACTGTGCAGGCTTCCTGACTCCTGAGAGGACTCTGCTCCTAGTGGACCTGGTGGTCCTGGGCCACAGCATCCCTTGTGGAGCCACAGACCATCTCTGCTGTCATTTGAAGTCACTCTGTCCGTGTCCCTGCCCAGGGCCCTGCGTCTGGTTTCCCTGTGTCAGTCTCTACACAGTAGGCCTCACTGTAATTGTCCCCAGGAGGGACGGGGAGCAGGAGGAGAGGTGTGGTGCATGGACTGGCCCTGCTGCAGGGTCCTCCCAGGAGCCCCCGCCCCTCCTCTGGAACGCAGTCCTCCCAGCGGAGTGCTCCTGCCTCAGTGCACCTGGAGATGGGCGGGTGAAGCCCTGCTCAGGCCCAGCTGTGGCCAGGAGACTGCTGGATGCAGGACGTCTGTCCAGCAGGCTCAGAGTGACCTGGCCTGGGTGAGTCAGAACAATCCAGGGGCAGAGTGTGCTGACCTGTGCCTCCCCTCAGCCCTGACCACAGCCTCCAGCCCTGAGAGCCGCACAAGCACCCAGAGTCCTCCCACGTCGATACCAACACACACCTGGCCCCTCACGACCAGAGAGGACACCCCCAGTGCCCACCCACAGCCTGGGTAAGGCCTGGACTCAGGGCTCTGCCTCTGGGGGTGAGTGGTGTTGAGGGGCCTGGGGTGCACTTGGGTCTCCTCCTCTTGGACCCCGCCTGCATTCGCCAATCCCACCCCTCACCACGAGGCTCCTACTAAGAGCTAGGGGCTCTTCTTGTCATTGGGACACAGTGGCCACCACCAGACAGTCGTGCGTGGCCTGCACTGTTCTGTGGTGGTTCAGGAGTGAACAGGTCAGCACAGTCGGTCTAGACACAGCAAGGGGGGGCTGGGCAGACTGGTCCTGGGTGGGGGTGAGAGTGGGGGGGGGTGGGGGATGTGTCACGGGACCATCAGGGGGGGCCTTGGTGACTAGGGCCATGTGAGTGGAGCCTGCAGGGCTGGGGACAGGCACCTGGGATCTGGAGAGGGCGGCCCAGGCAGAGGGCAGAGAGAGCACAAAGGTCCTGCCCAAGGGCCCCAGGACCTGCTGGGCAGGGAGCAGGTGCTTGGTGGCCCCGGCACTCTCTGTCCTCTGCCTCCCTTCCCGCGCCTGGTCACAAGTGTCAGCCTGTTTTCCTGACCAGGTCCTCTGAGGCAGGTGGGGCTGAGCTGGGGCTGGGTCATTCCTTCAGTAGCCGGGAGTCCACAGCTCGTGTGGCCTGTACGTGGATGGCCAGGGCCACTTGTGGGTGAACACACAGTCCCCTTTCCCTGGAAGGTGGAAACGCTGACACATGGCAGGTTGCAGACCCCCACACCCAGGGGTAACCCCCAGATGTGGCAGGGGAGGTAGAAATCCCTCCCTGGACCCGGGTCCCTGCTAGACGCCTGGGCTCCCCTCACATCTTTCCTGTGGCCATGCCCTTCCTACATGCTGAGTCCAGGGCCCTTCTTGGGCTGTCATGTGGGGACTGAGAGGTTTTATGTGGGACTGCCTTGGTCAGGGTTGGTCTTCATGGGGACCCCAGGGGGCACAGGACCTGGGTGTAGGGGACAGAGGCAAAGTGCATGGCACTGGGGCCTCCCCGTGAGGAGACAGCTCACGGTTCCCATGTCCCCCGCAGGCCCCTGGTCATCAGTGTCCACCTCCTGCTCCTGGTCTTGAAGGTGCTCCTGCTCCTGAGCATGCTCAGTGCCGTCCTCTGGGTGAACAGGCCTCAGAGAAGCTCCAGGTCCAGGTGAAGGCAGCATGACTGTGAGAACCAGTGCCCTCTGCTGTCCTGAGGCCACCTCCAGGGACACCCCTGCTGGAGGAGGGGACAACTCCTGACTTATCTGCATTTCTATTAGAACCTCTGAGGCCTTTGTGACCTTCTAGAAGCCTGTCCTTGGCTCACCACACACACAGACAGGCGTGTCTAGGGCGTGCACTTCCAGCCAAGGCCACTGCAGCCCGTGAGCCCAGCCTGTCACGGGCACCGCTGATGTGATGCAGCCTCCTGGTCTCTGTGCCTCCTTCCTACCCTCCTGGGGGCCCTAACAGGGCTGCATGCTCCTCCTCCACCTGCTTGAAGGGTCTGCACTCCCATGCGTAGGGTCCCCAGGGCGCGAGGTTTAGCTTTGCTCATTGTTGAACTTTACATAAACAGGATTTTGTGTTCACGTTGGTCTTCCTCCTCCCTGGTGTCGGTGATGGGACACAGGCCGCGTGCAGCTTGGTGTCCATCTCTGAGCTACACCCCAGCCCTGATGCGCCCTTGAGTCCCGAGTCCTGTGATGGCCCCTGGACATTCGACCTGGGGACTCGTCCACATGGAGGTGTTGCTGCCCGGATGTGCCGGGCGTTTGTTTCTTCTTTCTCTTCTGGTCCTTTTCTCTCTTCCTCCTGTCCCTTGTCCTCTGAGGCGTCTCCTTCCCTTCTCTCTCCCCCACCCCCTCCCTCTCCTCTCCTCTCCTCCTGTCCTCTTTGGCCTCCCTCTTGCTTTCTCTCTCCCCCTCCTTTTCTTCCTCTCCCCCGTCTTCCTCTTCTCCTTTTTATTTTTTATTTATTGAGGTTTTGGTTCTATCACTCACAATGCTGCCCCCAACATCCCTGACCCTGTTCCCTGGCCCGTGTTCCACATGTCTCTGGAGCCTGGCCCTAGGCCTCACTGCCCCTGTGACTCCACTCTACCAGGCCCTTCCCACCCACTTCCCAGGTCACTGTACCCACCCCTCCCCAGCAGCCCACCCCTCCCTGAACCTGCCAGACTCCCCATTCCTCCCCGTAAATGGTAGGAAGTGGCATCTGGCTGTGTCATCTGTCACTCCTGCCCACCTGTGTGACTTAGATTTTTATCTTTTGTGAACTTCTATTTTCTGTTGTGGGGCTGTGTTTTCATATTGACTTTAGATTTGTAGAAATTCTTTACAAGTCCTTGGTTAGTTATGAAAGGTGAGTGACTCACCGAGATGGAGATTCAACCAAGAGATTTAATGGGGGGCTGCCGAGGGGAAGAAAAGGAAAGGCAGAGAGCAGAGAGAGGAGAGGAGGAGGGAGAGAGAGAGAGAGAGAGAGAAGAGAGAGGAGGGAAGAAGAGGAGGAGGGCAGAGAGAAGAGGGCCCAGAGCGTGAGCTTGGAGGCTTCCACTTAAGAAGTTTGCGTTGGCGACGTGGCAGGTGCTGATTGCAGGGTGACTCAGGAACAGTGAGCGGACACTGTGTCCAGCGGGGATTGGTCGAGAAAACCTCTGCCGCGCGACCAGCATCCTAGCTTCATACTAGAGGTCGTAAGCAGAGAAGTTAACTAGTGAGATCAAAATGAAGACACATAAACTCAATTTACCTTTTTCTTGCCCAGTTCAGAGACGGCCCTCCCCAGCTCCTGCCTGGAGCCACCTGGTGTGGTAGCCAGGTTTACACAAGAGACCAGCAGGAGAGAGGGGAGAGCACACCAGAGAGTGGCCTTTTATTGGGGAACAAGAAATTCAGGGGAAAATTCCATCCAATGAAGGTTGAGGGGCACAGCATTCCAAGGTCAGGGTCAGTGATTGATCTCAGGGTCAATGGTCAGTCAACACCCCCACACGGACGGGCTCTCGCACCTAAAGAGGGTGGGGATTAGTTCTGACACAGCTTGGCCAGAACGCCTCACACCCAGTCAGGGAGGTGCCCAATCATGTGCTAGAACGGCTTCCCACAAAAACCTCTGAATTTGGTGCTCATAGGCTTGGCGCCTTTCAAGAGGACGGGGAGGGGTAAGGAATCACAGGATGTTCTCGCAGGAGGGAAACTTAACTTCAGCGGGGAGTCTCCCACACACCCTACAAGTTACATGTGTCCTAAATATCTTTCCCAGTTTGTTGACTTTGTGGTATCTTTTGAGAAAACAGACTTTTTTTCAGGACTGGGGATTGAACCCAGGGCCACTCACAAGCTAGGCAAGTGCTCTACCACTGGGCTATGCCCCCATCTCCCTTTTAAAATTTTATTTTGAGACAGGGTCTCACTAATTGGCCCACACTGGCCTCAAACTCATGATCCTCCTGCCTCAGCCTCCCACGTGGCTGGGATTACAGGTGTGCACTATCATGCCTGGCTTCCAGTTTTAAATGTTAAAGTAGCAAATTGTTTTATATTTTCATTTATGCTTTATACTTTTTGTCCTAGCTTAAAAAATTGTTGGTACCCTAAAATTTTTTAATTCCTCCATACTCTTCTAAAAACTTAAAAATTTCCCTTCACAAGAATGTCCTTACTGTCACGTTCCGCAACTAAACACTCAGGGTCACTCCAGGTGAACTGGGCTGCACGAAATAATCACACACACAGAGAGATACCTTTTTTTTTTTGGGGGGGGGGTCCTGTGATGGCTTCTCTGAACTCAGGAGTCCATGGAGAGAGAGAGAGAGCGCACATGCTGAACCCTTTTATTGAGGAGAAGCCATTCAAATGAGGCCAGGGGTCAGGTTTCAGAGGGTTGATGTCTGCTGTCAGCAGGTTGACTGACACTTAGGAAGGCCACACCCAAGGGCAGAGCAAGAGAAGGGGACACACAAAGGGCATTTCCATGGAACATTCTATCCCAAACAGGACAAAGGGGTAGGACTACAAAGGAGCAGGTGAGTGTGGCCCAACCCCATGGGTGACACTCCTACATCAGAAGACATCCCTCAACTTCCTGAACCAGGACGATGTCCAGGTCACTATGAAATGTAGTGACCAGTCAGAGCCTCTCACTTCAGGATGGAAGGTGCAGGTCATTCAGAGTGGCTCCCCATATATTCCCCCTTTCTTAATATTTAAAGGTAATTGGGGAATTATGTTTTTCAGTCACTGGATTCTTGGTCCGAGGTCATCATGATCTGCTATTGAAACACAAAAGGAATTAGTAGGAAACACATCATTTCAATAACACAGTCAACTTGCAAGATCCAGGTTATTATTATTATTCTGCCAAACGCTCTTTAGAAGATTCTTGATCTTTTCTCAGTTTTATTGGGAAGCATTGCATTTGGCCATAGTAACGTAGTCATTTTTATTTGGCATGGCCTTTAAGCCTTTCCACAAACCATAGAGCAGAGGGCTCATTCACAATAGTTAGCACAGTGGCTTTTTAGAGCATATTAACTTAGTCCCCATCCTTCCATCAGCACTTATCTGGCTTTGAAGCATCTTGGAAGTAATTTAAGTCAAACATTTAAAAAATCCGTGTGTTGTGAGTTTTAAGACATAGCCCCAAAGGCCGTAATTGTGGAATCAAGGAATAATATTTAAAGTAGTCAATTCATGAGATCAGCAGCTTGCCTAGGTCTGGGTAATTGACATGCACCTGTTTAAAGCCTGAACGTTAACTTCAGCTGGCAATACCGTAAGATAAGTTGTATTCTTACAAGGCTATAGGATATTCATCATCTTTTCTCTTTATTCTCACATTTAAAGAGTCTATTAGGTCTGTCAGTAATGTTAACATCCTGAAGGCAGAAGCCAAACATCAGACATCCTTTGGATGCCATCTCACTGAGAGTTAAAGTTTCTAGGAGTTATGGCATCCTCATGTGCTTGTTCTTGTCCATTCTAGGAGACCAGCCTAAAATATGTTCATTATATCTAGAAATCTTGTGTTGTACTGACAAGACATGCACAATCCATCCACTTAGAAAAGGGGCCAACTTTTATTGTGGAACCATTAAGGCAACCACACATTGGTGGATATTCTATGTAAGTAACTGGCCTGTCTAGGAAAATCCCATTTCAACAATCTTTCTATTTTGACAATTGTCCAGATGAGTAGTCTTAATTTCTAAGGGTCAGCCTAATTGGCTGGTTTAGGTTTCTCATAGGCTGTCTTTTTCTCCCAGACAGATACTCCCAGACAGCCTGCTTACCCTAGGATCAACATAGGTAGAGCTGACCATTACAGTCAGTACAATTAATCTAGTAATATGGGTGGACTTTCTAGTTACACTGCAATGTACATTAAAAATGGACCTGAGAAATGGGTCCCTAGAAGTCTCTTCATAATTTTTACTTACCTGTCAAACTCGTGAAGCTGCATAGTTGTAAACTCTGAAGTTGGAATTTCACCTTCCTGTGCCAGGTTTCTCAGTCTTTTTCATGATGACAGGTTTAAACTCTCCTTTGAAATCTGATTTAATTTACTGAATCATGTTCAGGAGCAGTGAGATTCTCAATATGACAATTAAGATAGAATTTTAAAAAGATTTTGTAAGATCTAGTGTGTGCCTCTGGGGTTCTGTTTTCTCCCTTTTCTTTATTTAATAAAATTGAGTAAAGGCTTTCTTTGTTAGTAGTAATTGAGGCTAGATATGGAAATGAGATACCTTTTATTGATTATTGTAGTTTCCCGAAATATAGACTAGTTGATCCATCCTAACAATTTAGAAGAACCCTTAATCTCTTTCTGAGAGGAGGTCTCAAAATATCTCTATATCTCAAAATATTATTCATTAACTAGGTGTCTCTTAATTGTCTCTTAGAAAATATGATTAAGTTTACTTTCCAATATAGGGAGTAGTATATAAATCTTACCATATTTTTATGGACAATAGGTCCAGTCAGACAAAATACGGACAAAATTTTAGTTCACATCATCATAGTAAAAATCATGGAAATTGCTTAAAATATCCTTGAATTAATCAGTTAAAGTTTTTATAGTCAGTCCAGTACATATAAATCTCTTTTTTAATTGTTTTAACTTTCTATATCATCTGTCTAGATAATGACATAAAGATTTTCCTATTTAGGAAAATACTTTTATCATTAAAATCTAGAATATAAAGACCTTGTTTTACCCAAAGATGATTTCTTTCTTCTTCGTAGGACCTCCAATGTGTTCCTCCTCTCTGTTGAAGCAGCTTTTCCTTTTAGAATTTTTCCTGGATATACTTTGGAACAATTTCTGAAAACCTTAGAATCTAAACAAATTATTGTACCTTGATAAGAAGAAATGTTTCAATGAAAATATAAAGTCCTTGGATATTTCTGTAGACAGAATTATATCTGTTTATCATCTAATAAAAATTTGTACAACAATTTGAGAGTTAGAGATTACGTGATGGTTGTATTATCTCTTGAAAGCAAATTTATAGTAAAATACATTTATCTCAAATATCTGTAACAAAAAGGCAGAGCATGTGTAAATGCATGTATAAAAGGTATAAATTATGGGTTTTCTGTTGAAGAAAAACAATTAGACAAATATAAATTAACTAAACAATTAGACATCTATGCTAATTATTTTACAGATTAACAAATATAGGTTATCTAAATACCTAGAAAAACATATATTAAGAATAAGGGCATGGGGGCTGGGGATGTGGCTAAAGTGGTAGCGTGCTCACCTGGCGTGCGCAGGGCACTGGGTTCGATCCTCAGCACCGCATAAAAATAAAATAAAGATGTTGTGTCCACCGAAAACTAAAAAATAAATATTAAAAAATTCTCTCTCTCTCTCCTAAAAAAAAAAAAAAAAAAGGGCATAACGTATAAGTGTATTAAATTTATGTAACCTCGTGGTTCTTAAGATACTTGAATCCATTTCAATTGATTTTTAACTAGGAGTGCACTCTTGTATGTGATGTCATGTGAAGTAGCTGAAATAAGAAATAGCCTAAAATATCCTTGAATTAATCAGTTAAAGTTTTTATAGTCAGTCTATATTTTTTATTTATTTTTTATTTTTTGTAATTACATAGTTAGAACTGAAAAGAATAAGGATTTTTTGGTCATCACAGGAACATTACTGGCTTTTGTTCCTGCAACAAGCAAATGTATCCTAATAACCTCCAAAAGTAAAAGTAAAATATAAAGAAGCATGTGTTTGATATCTCTTATCAATAGAACATTTGGTAATGTAACCCTAGAGAAAAGTCAGGTTATTTAACTTAAAAATAACTTTAGGGCTGCAATGTAGAAACCTGTGGAATTAGATTTTTCCTGAAAAAGATATCTTTCGTTAGCATATACAGGCGGGCATTTTCTTAAAAAGTAGGCTCTGTGTGGCTCCCCGTAGCAGGTCTGAAACAGGAAGAGCGGGTTAGTGGCTGAAAGGCGGGACCAGAAGTCCTGTCTGAGTGACAGTAGAAGGACCAAAGGGAAACCCAAGGAAATGCGGGAGGCAGGACCAGGAAGTCCGATCCTCCAGCCAGGCAGGGTGGTTACCATGGTGATGAAACACCCTGGAGCCTGCTGCCCTTCCTCAGGGGCAAAGGCTCCCCAGTTTCCCTAGCCGGTTGCATTCCTTTTGATTTGTCTGCATTTCCTTCTCCTGGGCAGGATCCTATGACGGGGAGCAGCTTGCCTTGTCTCTGTGACCTGCGCTTGCAGCTTGTGTCCTCCTGCATTTTGAACTTTTCCTTACAGCACGTAGGACTCTAAAATGAGTCTTAATGGTAGACGCCAGAGTTACTACCAGATCTTAAGGCAGTCTGCGTTTGGCCCCCAGCCAGGTTACTTAAGGGTGAAAGGCACTACTGGCTGTTGGTCTAGTTACAGACCCCAAAGGGAACAGTGGCCAAAATCCTTGGTCCCCAGCAGCTGAGTTACAGCCATTCTGATGTGTAGGACAAGAATGAAACAAAGAGGTTCAGTATAAACTGTCTGAGTATTCACAAAACCATAGAAGAATAAAATCCACCTCTCTCCAGGCAAAGAATCCTTGCATCAAGTCTCATCACAACATTTTCTTTCTCTTTTTGTCACTCTCCAAACACAGACTTCTAGTTCATAAACTCCAAAAACTTTATCTATAAAGATTCACAAAAACAATCCAAAAAAGAGGACTCGACAACATATCCCATCAACCATCTCAATAACTCTTTACATTTATTTAGAGTCTCTAGAATTGTTACCGGTTATCGATGATGAGTCCTGCTTCTTCACATGTTGAACTTTGAACATTATTATTTTCTTAAATTAGCCCAGGTTGTGTGTTCTTACAGCAATATCTCTGCAAAACATTAACAGGCAATCTTTAGATCGTTTATAAGGAAAATATAAAATAAAATTAACAAGAGGTAAAACATATTTAGTTCGTGTAATAGCTACCTTCAATTTTGGCTGAGTTGTATATTATACCCCCTGTTTGAGGTCCTAGTAATCTTAATAAAAATCAATCTTTAAACACAACTTTAAAAGAACTGAAATCTGTCCTACTGTGGAGTCATTCTGACATTTAGTGAGATGGGACACAGAACCTTATCTCAGGTAGAGCGGGGCTCTCCATCAATCTTTATAAATCTTAAGTGTTCTAGTTCTGAAGCTGATCTTTGCTTGTTAAATATCATTTTATAAACTTTAAATATATTGTTGCTCAAGGTCATGAGAATATTAGCTGTAAGGTCAGGCAACAGCCGCGACAAAAAGGAGGCAGATTTTAAAAGGCCACTGAACGAGGCTTTATTGAGATGTCACCCCTGGGAGGAACTCTATCAGACCAACAAAACCTCTATAGGAAGAGGGTCAAGGAGAAACTGCCTGGGGCCTAGACCGGACTGGTATTTTATGGGGCTTAGGGCAGGAAGGGAGGGCTTGGCCAGACTCACTCAAAATTGGCCTCCTTGATCCCACCTGACTCGATTTACCTATCTATACTGACTGCCTGTCTAACTCTGGCTCCAGAATTATAAAAATAATTTTTGTCTTTCTAAAGACAAAATATTCTCAAATATTAAAAAGTTTAATGTCACAGATTTTTCTTCTGCCCAATTCACTTGCTTTCTACAATTCAGCCCCAAATACTCTGCAAACCTAAGTTCCAAACCCACTAAATGTCTAAAAAAATCACCCTGCAGTGTCCATAATGGGCCACCAATTGTTGCTTTCCATGACTAAACACTCAGGGTCACTCCAGGTGAACTGGGCTGCATGAAATAATCACACACACACAGAGATATCTTTTCCTTTTGGTCCTGTGATGGCTCCTCCGAACTCAGGAGCCCAGAGAGAGAGAGAGAGAGAGAGCGCACACGTGCTGAACTCTTTTATTGAGGAGGAGCCATTCCAATGAGGCAAGGGGTCAGGTTTGGGGGGGCTGAGTCCAGCTTCCTGATGTCTGCTGTCAGCAGATTGACTGACATCTAGGAAGGCCACACCCAAGGGCAGAGCAGGAGAAGGGGACACTCAAAGGGCATTTCCATGGAACATTCCATCCCAAAATAGGACAAAGGGGTAGGATTACAAAGAAGCAGGTGAGTGTAGCTCAACCCCATGGGTGACAGTCCTACAACAGAAGACATCCCTCAACTTCCTGAACCAGGACAACGTCCAGGTCACTATGAAATGTAGTGACCAGTCAGAGCCTCTCACTTTAGGAGGTCAGGTGCAGGTCATTCAGAGTGGCTCCCCACAGCTTACCCACTTCTAATGGTTATGGCTGAGATGGTGAACCATTTTCCTTTCTTCCACTTCCTGTCCTGCAATCCCCCTCTTAGTCTATACTGACTTCTGAATATGCCTGAAGCTTTTTCTGATTGCTCTCTCTACTCTGTTTAATTTGTCTAGTTGCATATCTTTGAACTAATAAAGCATTGTTTTAATCACTACAGCTTTATTTTAAAGTCTTGAGATCTGCTATCTCATGTCACTGTAGGTTTTCTTTGATATTGGAAGGTGGTTGCAAACACTGCCAACTGGCTAATTTTGAATTAGCCAGTCAAGTTTATAAAAAGAAAAAAAACAAACCTTTGGAACTTTAAATGTGATAATTTCCCTATCCATGAACATGGTATGTTACTCCAATTATTTTTAAGATTCTAAAATGTTTATTATAATATAGTGTTTTATTCTTGAAACTTGTTCATGTGTCTGTTAAATTTAATTCTGTAACCTATATTTTTAATTTTATTTTAAGTGATGTCTTTTAACTGCATTTTCAAATTATTTATTGCAGGTGTGTAGAGAAATAGCTGATTTTTGTATGCTGATTTCCTATTCCTATATACAGCAACCCTGACAAACCTGAGTAATTTCTTTCATTTTTGTTTGTAGACAATCAATTATCGATCATGATTTAGAGTTTCCTTTCCAAGGCTTATGTGGTTTGTTTCTTTTTCTTATTGTATCATGCAAGTTGCTCAAAATAGTGGATGATAGTAGTGATTCCCACCTTCTCATTTTCTTCTTGATTTTAAATGGAAGACTTTTAATGATTTGCCGTTTGTTGTAATTGGTTGCTTATAGACACCCTTCACCTAGTCTATCATGAAAAGTAATGGTATTTAGTGCTTTTTTGTGCATCTATTTACATGGCTCTGTGGCTTTTCTCCTGTATTTTATTAATGTGACTAATTGTATTAATTGCTGATACTTAAAGAAGCTTGCTCTAGTTTCCCAGAGAAACGAAGACGTGGGGCAATGACCTGTCCTGAGCCCAGCTGTGATGGCCTGGGCAAGGCCATGTCTGCTTTTCAGGTGGCCCAGTGCTCCCAGCTTAGGGATGAGCCCTTTTCCTTCTCTCAGTCCTGAGCCACCACAACCACAGGACAACTCAGGACAGACCCTCCCTCCTTAGCTGTCCCTGGAGATCTGGGGAAGAAAAATACAACACTCATCCCCTTCCCCAAACTGTTCTTCTTCAAGAGCTTTAGCTGTGGGTCTAAGTAAAGATCCTAGTTAATGTCAGTTAGAGGCTAGAACTTGTCTTCTTACTAGTGAGGAAGACTTGCCCACCAGCCTCCTCCTGGCCTCCTCTTCTGGGCTTCTTTTGTCTCACTCTTCATCTAGGGGCTGAAGTTTTGCACAAGTCCTAACAACAGCAGAGGGCTAACCCTAACCTAGCACGCTGTCCTTAAAACTTCACATAAGTTTTCTCATTTACTTCTCTTAACCAATTGTGATGAGCACAATTTATCAATAAACCCCCCTGAGACTCGGAAGTTAAATAAGTTGTCTAGAGTCACGCAGCTTATCCATGGGGCAAGAGCCAGGTCTGTCTGATGCCACAGCCTGCATTTTTATGCATTTGGCTGCAACCCCTGAGTAAATGTGTCTCCAGGCTTGCTGAGCACAGCCCCCTGACACCTGAGTTGGGGGTTTCCTGACAGTTGGGGAACCTACCCCTGTAGTGCAGATCCTCTTCTGGAGTTGGCACCTGGGGTGTTGTGCCCCTGATTCGAGGTCTGGTAGGCCAGCTATCCCCCAGCTGTCTGCAGACTCCTCTCCCCTGCCTTTCCCTCCCTGCACAATCCCCTCCTCCTCTGTCCTACCTAAGGAGGACACTCTTGACCAGGATGAAGCTCTGCCAAGAGAGGACGCCCCTTTTGCTGAATAATTGAGAGCAGGAAATACCCACTCTATAAAAGGAAGTGATGAGGAGGAAATTCAAAGTCAGCCTGGACGTGCAGGAGGGGTGAGCCTGGCTCAGCAGAGGGTGCAGCTGAGGTCTGCGCTGACTGCTGTCCTAGTCGGAGGGGCAAGGAGCTGGGAGGAGGACCATGTGGCTGCCCGGAGCTCTGCTCCTGCTCAGCCTGGCAGGTGAGTGCAGCTGGGGCCTGGGGCTTGGGGTGACAGAGCAGAGCAGGGGGCAGAGGGCACTGGAGAGTTGTCCAGTTCAGGAGGGAGAAGTTTGTGAATCACCCAGCAGCAGGGCGGTGAGTCCCACACAGAGACAAGCATCAGCCCTGAGCTCAGGAGGGAAGAGGGAAATGGGGTGGCCCTAAAGACCCCACTGGGCTGAGTGGGAGAGACACGGTGCCAATGACAACCCAGGGCAGGGGATAAGGCACTGGCAGAGGTGTGCTCAGAGGACGAGGCCACCCCCCTCCGGGAGCCAGAGAAAGCGGGTCAGAGGCCACCCCTCCAGGGAGCAGAGGGGGGTGTTCCAGGGAGAGGCGCTGCCTGGGTGAAGGGACGCAGGCTCCGAAAGGAAGGGGACCCCGTGCAGAGCAGCTCTCAGGGTGCAGGTGCCAAGGAGGCCGTGTTAGATGTGGGGAGGGAAACGCAGGAAAGGAGAGAGCAGGGGCTTTGGATGTCAGGCCCAGCAACAGACTTTCTGAAAGAAGACTGCCCAGGAGCAGCAGGAAGGGAGTATCTTCCTGATCATGGAGACCTTATGGACATCCCAAGGACCTGAGGGACATCTGGAGGTTTGCACAGTGTAGGCAGCGTGTGTGGGTCACACGGTCCCCTCAGGGCCTGGAACCTGACCATATGGCACAGGCTGGTGCATGGGGGCCTGCCTGAAAGAGCCCACCAGGGCGTTCAGAGACCAGTCCCCTCCCTGGGACCCGGATTTCGAGTGTGAAGGGAGAGTCTCCGAGGCCCTCCCAGGTCTAGATTTGGAGGATTCTGCAATTCAGCCCAGAGAGCAGGGCTGGGGCACTCCCGAATTCGTGCTGCTGCTGCTGATCTTACTATGACGCCAGTGGCCTGGCTGAGGCCTCAGCTCTCTTCATCCAGCAGGTCCCCGCAGGGTCCCAGTTCAGAGGACAGCACTGGGGACGTCTGCTGGCTCCTAACAGATTTGCATCAGAGTTTGGCCATCCCAGCGGCTCCTTCTCTTTATCCCAACCCCGGGTTTTTGCGGAGGCTGAAGAAGGCATGGCGGGGCTGAGCGTGAGCTGGCACGCTGCGCACACACACCCAGGCAGTGGACTAGGGCACACGCAGTCAGGCACCCCAGGCACACCTCATTCACAATCGCACACACACACTCTTCCACCCCCACATGCTCTTCCACCCACAGAGGACAGCCGTCTAGGCCATTCACACATGAACTCTGTAAACTTTTCTGCAGAATCGACACAGAGGGGCAAGTGGACACCTCACAAGATGAAACACTGAGGTGTGAGCAGCCTTATGCTCTGGTCCCAGAGCTTGGCTTAGAGGTGACTGCCATCCATCACCTCCACCCCCAAGCCACCTCTGAATCTCACGGACAGGCCTGATTCACAGCTGCTCCTGGACAGCGTGGTAACTGGTCTGACCACACTGAGCGCCTGCCCATTGGGCACCATAACCGAGGCTGGGAGACCTGGACCTCTGTGTCCCTCCTGCTCCTGGCGATGGCTGGTGGGAACAGTCTCCGCTGGGCTCCTTCTTTCTATGTTGCCCTGCTACTTCATTTTTTTATTTTTAATACTTTTGAGTTGTTGATGGACCTTTATTTTATTTATTTACATGGGGTGCTGAGAATCGAGCCCAGTGCCTCACTCATGCCAGGCAAGTGCACTACCGCTGAGCCCCCGCCCCCGCCCCTCATTTTATTTTTTTAAAAAGAAAGCCTCCCTGTGTGCCAACCTGACCCTGGATTTTAATTGCAGCCGTTGCCCTTTCCTGCAGCCCTTCTCCTAATTGACTCCTGGTTTATATTTAAGGTTTCCCCTTGTTGTTTGATCTGTTCTTGGCGTGGCAGACATCTCAACCCAATCAAAATGTATGAGTTAGAGAAATGTCCCCCACAGAGCCCAGTCTCAGGACTGACCACCTTTGAAAGTTTAAAACTTACTGTTTCCACATTTCTTTATGCGTGTAATGTAGGAAAAACCCAGAAATGGAATCATATATACTCCACTCACCAACTTAAAAAGGACAATAATAATAATAACAACGTATCTTGGACATCTTTCCCATCACTGTTTGGAGGTCTGTCTTTCCCTTTTCACCATGTGATGCATGGCCCCACAGTCTCTTGGTGCAGTCCCTGTGAGTGGCAGGTGAGTTTCCCACGGTCACCTGGCCAATGGGGCTAACATCCTTCTCTCCATCGTCCTTGGCCGTGGAAACTCCCGCGAGTGCCGGAATTGAAATGACTGTGTCTGAGATCGTGATGGCTGACTTGCCAAAAACGATCCTGAGCTTTCTTGGCACCTGTCTGGACCCAGACACTGAGCGAGACCCTGAGACTGGGGGTGGGGAAGGGAGAAAAAGAGAACATGGAACCTCTGTTCTCTGGGAGTGAGCGTCCTAGCAGGGAAGGCAGGAAGACAACAGCCAAAATGAAATAGCAACGCAGCATTGGGGCTCCGGATGGAGGGTCAGGGGAGCAGCGGGAGGAGAAGTGGAATCCAGCTTCCCAAAGACTCCACACCAAACCCAAGCAGTGGGCGTGGCTGCAGGAGAGGTCTAGGAAGACTCCTGAGCTCAGGGCAATGCAGCTCAGCGCGCAACTCTGGCAGCCACATGGAGAGGAGAGGGGAGGGCCGTGCTCTGGACTTCTCTGGGTGCTGCTGCAAGCACCAGACAAGGTTCTGACCTGTTGAGCAGGTCACTGACAGAACAAGCCCCATCCGCCTGGTGTGGGATGCACACCAAGTCTCCTCCCGGCCTGGCGTAAGGCAGAGAGAAACACGGCCACTTTACAAACAAGGAAGCCAGCCTCAGAGAGGGGAAGTAACTGACCCAGGGTTTCCCAACCAGCTGTGGTAGATATATCTTCTGTGTCCAAAGTTTACTGTGACGGCAAGAGGCTGCAGGATGGGGGTCATTCTGAGGAGCATTGCCAATCGCTTCTGGGGAGCGAAGGAGAGGCCAGAATCAGTGCCGATGCCAAGTCCTCCAGTCGGCTCCGTAACAGGGTCGGTGGTCGAAATCACGAAGTCGGTTCTGCTGATGGAAAGTGTGCCAGTCATCTGATTCGCCCCATGAATGACTGCAGTCACCAGTGATCACAAACTCAGAGGCTGAGCACAACACAGGTCCGTGGTCTCTCTGTTCTGAAGGTCCGGAGTCTGGAACGGTCCCACCAGCTAAGCTCCAGTTTGTGTCCCTCCGGAGGTCCTGGGGAGACCTGTTCCCTGCCTTCTCCAGAAGCCGTCTGCTCCCCTGGGCCACAGCCCCCTCCTCCATCTTCATATCCAGCCCGGAGCACCCTCCACCCTGACTCTCTTCCAACACTCACTGTGAGGACCCACAGGATAATCCCTCAGCTCAAGATCCTTCATCAAAGGACCCCTGATGCAAAGCCCCTTTTCCCATGTGAGGGGTCAAGGGTCACAGTGGGGCCTCAGTTTCCCTTGGGTGGAGGGCGTTACTCTGCTGACCACAAGCCTCAAGTAAACAAATGGGTTCAGGGGGAACCTAGAGGTACAGGGAGGTGGCGCCTGCTGGTGCTACACACCTGCCTCGTCCTGTGGAGACCCCACACTGAGGCCCAGACACGCCACGGAAGGCCTCTGCTGTGGCCCTCTGCTCCTTCGTCCACTTCCCGAGCCCAGGGAACAAGTGGCCATCGGAAGGAGAGAGCCCTGGGAATTTAGGCAGCTGGAGGGAGGCGAACCAGATCCCCGCTCAGCGCAGAGCCCCCCCTAACCTCCAGCCTCTGTGGGGCCTTTGCTGCTCTGTCCCCACTGAATCCCCCTGAGGACCTCAAAGAGTAGCTTCTGGTGAGAGGCGGCGTGTCGGCCTCTGAGACTGAACCGGGGTCCACATGTCCAGTGGGGATCTGTAAATGGGCTGGAGCTCGGGACAGACCTGGAGTGGCAAATAGGGGCTTGGGGACACCAGGATATGGGCAGTCACTGGAGCCACGGGTGTGGGGAGAACCCCTCTGCCAGGCCACGTGAGTCGAGGTGAGACGCAGCCTCGGGACGTGAGACCTGGGTGTCTCCAGTTCATGCTGACACACGACGAGAGTTGGTCTTGGGCATCTCCCCTCAGCTGTGGCATCACGGCAGAGCCTGGCATCGGCCATGATGGGAACGCTTACACTGGGAAACTGGCAAGTGCTACAAACCAGAGAGCTAGTTAGAGACTCACCGACACGGCCCGGGTGACATGGAGACTTAGGGCGAGGGAGAGGAGAGGCTCGGCTTGGCACCCTAGAGACCCCCTAGAGCCGTCAAAGAAGATCAGATGAGAACGGCACTGAGAAGACCAGGTGGCCACAGAGGCGGCTCAGGAGTGTCCCATACTGCCTTAGGCCTAGGGAGATGAGGCTGGAGAGGCCGGGTGTCATCACTGAGGGGGTGACGAGAGGCCGGACCTTGGAGGAGGGGATGTGAGGAGGCTGGCCTGTTGGGATGTGGGTCCCGGCCCTGGGCATCACCTGACTTGGGGCAGCAGGGACCAGATCTTGGGATCGTGTTTTCCAGGATGTTTCTCCATCCAAGGTCCAAAGCATGTGCAAGGCCGAGAGCAGGGGTCACTGACCGTGCAGTGTCACTACAGCCCACAATGGACGAATTACCAGAAGTGGTGGTGCCGCGGAAGGTACTGGCGCACGTGCCACATCCTCGTTCAAACCAGAGGCTCGGAGCAGGAAGAGAAGCAAGGCCGCGTGTCCATCGTGGACAATCAGAGAGACCACTCATTCACGGTGACCATGGAGAAGCTCCAGCGTGACGACATGGACACTTACTGGTGTGGGATCAAGAAAAGTGGAACTGACCTTGGGACACAAGTAAGAGTGACCGTTTACCCAGGTAAAGACTTTCTTGTCTGCACCAGGAGGCCTTGTGCTCAGGACGGGACGCCTCCTCCCCCTCCTCCCCCTCCTCCCCTCCTCCCCCTCCTCCCCCTCCTCCCCCTCCTCCCCCTCCTCCCCCTCCTCCCCAAGGGCTGAAGGGAAACCCCAGAGAGCCTGGGACACGGCAGACAGGCAGAGCGGGAGGGCGAGAGAAAGACGCTCCTTCCTCCTCCTCCTCCTGCCATCTGAGAAACAGCTGTCCCCACGTCCACCAGCAGTCAGCTGATCCTCAGCCCAGGGACCACTGGGTCTCCTTGGACGGCCATGAGTACAGTGCCAGCTTCCCAGCAGACCCCGTGTTGTTAGGTTGGAAGGAGTGACGGACACAGGGGCTGGCCCTGGGTGACGTGGGGTGCAGAGAGGATAAGCAAGACGTCTAGAGCTACCACATAGGGGAGCCAGAGAGGACCTGTGGGGACAGGAGGAGGGCTGAGTAAGACATGTGGGCGAGTCTGAGAGATCAAAGAGTGTGCCCAGGGGGCAGCTTTAGGGAGAAGTCACTTAGGGGTCTGC
The DNA here is from genome assembly GCF_048772815.1 of Callospermophilus lateralis. Classification (NCBI taxonomy): domain Eukaryota; kingdom Metazoa; phylum Chordata; class Mammalia; order Rodentia; family Sciuridae; genus Callospermophilus; species Callospermophilus lateralis. The sequence continues at coordinate 6,641,568 of NC_135315.1, forward strand.
AGTGGGGGGCCCACGTCTGTGCAGTGATCAGAGGCACCAACAGGACCGCAAGTGCCAGAGCTCAGTCAGCGGCTGCCTAGCCTGACCGAGGCCTGGGACCTTCCAGAGGGGTCTGCCAGGCCGAGGACTAAGATAAAGGGAATGCGGGTCAGGGACACTCAGTGCCCAGCTGGCCTCAGGAATCCTCGAGCTGCCTTCGACGTCTCTCATACAAAGGTGCCATTCCTCGCAGCCCTGCTCACGGTCTAGCTGGAATGCGCCCTCTTACTTCCCAGCCTGCAGGTCCCCCTCCCTCACCCCACTAATCATAGACACCCCATTTCTAGAACCTTCCATTTAAGTCCTGCTCAGGTACTAATTGAGTGGAAAGGACTGGGGATTATTCTCCCCCCAACCAACCGTAAGTGGAGAGAGAATGGAGCGATGCATCTCTCCCACCCAGAGGGAACTGTGGTGTTTTTTTCCTGTGTAATTTTTTTCGGGGGGACGCCATGTGTCCTCTAGTGAGAACATGCTACATCTTCCAAACCAGTAGGCTGGCCAACTGCCCACAGTCTGGGGAGGTCCTCTGGCTCCTACAAGAGGTGAGTCCCTGGCGGCATCTGGGGCCGAGGATTGAACTCAGGGGCACTGGGCATAGCCCTATTTTATATTTTATGTAGAGACAGGGTCTCACTGAGTTGCTTAGCACCTGGCCTTTGCTGAAGCTGGCTTTGAACTCTCCATCCTCCTGCCTCAGCCTCCTGAGCCTCTGGGATTACAGGCGTGCACCGCCACACATAGCTCCTGTTTAATTTTGACTCCTTCCTGCCATTTCTGAAAATGATGGGAAATGGCTGTGTTGGGAGGGAGGTGGTTCAACTGAAGGCCGAGGGCTGTATTCAGAGAGACCAGGGGGCTGTCCTGGTGAGGGCTGGCGGGGCGGGACAATGCCTGGTCTGTACCTGTAATCTGTGGCGGCTTTGCCTGTGTCTAGAGAGAACAGATGCTACTTCTTCTGAACCTGTATGGCCCACTGCCCACAATCTGGAGATGTCCTCTGGCTCCTACAAGAGGTGAGTCCCCTGGAGGGCTTTCTCTGCCCGCCACCTGGGGCCCTTCCGTGGATCTCTTGCCATGTCCTGTCACCAGATGCCAGTGGCCTGTTACAGCCAGAGCTGAGATCCCAAGCCCCTTGTCCCCGTTACTCCTCACCCACCCTCTCCCCGTTCTGGCTCTCGCCAGAAAACCACTCTGCAGAACTGGCCTCTGTAAGCATCATGGTCCGTGCACCTGGACAACCAGAGAGCTTTGGTGGCATTGTGTGTGGTGAGGGGAGAGAAGGTGCCAGTCTCCACCCAGGGCACAAGACATCCTGGGACAGAGGCGGGAGAGTGACTTCCCAACCTGGAGATGGCATTAGGCAGAGCAGACTGGAGAACACAGACTGTTCGTGGTGACCTCCGGGTGTCCTAGGGGGCCAAGGAGAGTTCCAGAAGGAAAAACGAGAAAGAAAGGAAGGGCCCCGTGTAAGACCAGCTGCGCTCACTGTCTGAGGAGCCCTTGTGGTGGGCCACAGCGAGGCTCTGGGTCTTCAGGGTGGGACTCAGGCCACAGCCTCAGGTTCTGCTCGGATGGCGACTGGCTCCCTGGTGTCTGGGGTGGGAAGCGATGGGGCTGGAGGGCCCAGGGTCTGATGCTGTCCCTCTCACAGGACCCACTACGTGCTCCTGGTGTTCCTGAAGGTGCCCATCTTACTCGTCCTGGTCAGTGTCATCCTCTGGCTGAAGGGGTCTCAGAGGACCCCCGAGGAACAATAGGAACAGTCTGTCCTTAGGGATTTGAACTTTGAACTTCTGAACAGAGACCTGGCTCCGTAGGCAGGTGGGTGAGCCGCGCCTTCCCACCCAGAGGACCCAGGCTGTGGGGGAAGTCCCCCCGAATCCTTGGGGTACAGTGGCTGAGGCCAGGCCTGGGGTCTGGCTGGGTGCCCTCCCTGCCCTGCACAGCTGGGGGACGCAGCTCGGCCCTCCTGGGGCTCACAGGCTCCCGCGGGACCAGCATAGCATGTCCACCTCACAAGGACAGAGGCCCACTCGCCCCTGGGCTGGCTCACAGTGGGGCTGCTGGGATGGAGCCCAACCTGCGACGCCCACGTCCCACTTCTGGGAACAGAGGTGCCGAGGAGACAGAGGGGGACCCGGCCGAGCACCTGATACGTGGTCTCTGTTTTCTCCGTCACGTTTCCTTAAGCCCTCGGGGTGGGGTGGACGGCCGCGAGTCCCTGACTGACGGGGTCCTTTCCTGTAGGGTGTTGGTTCCGGGGTGAGCTCCTGATTCTAGGGCTAGAGGTTGGTGTCCCCTCCACCAGGGACCAGTGGCTCTGAGGCCACGTGCTGAGGGGGTCTCCGCTTCCTCCCCCCTCCCTTTTCTCCCCCGCCCTGGCTCAGGGGCCGCAGCCTGGGGTCGGGGCTGCTCCTGTCTCAGCGCAGCCACTTGGCTTCTCCTGAGGACCCTGCTGAGCCCCTGGTGCCATCTTGGGGGTGGGGGGTGGGGTGGGGGGTCAGTGGAAACTATCCCAGGGAAATGATGTTGCCCCTTTTGAATAATGGCTGGAAATCATCTCAAAAACTAAAAATGCTGGAGGAAACGATGTCTCAGACGCCTCACCACGGCAAGAACGCCCTTGAACAGGTCACTGCGCCAAGAGGGTCACGGGCCCTTATCGTGAAGCGCGCTTTACTTCATGTGAGGGAAACGGTCCCTCTGGGACGTGCCCCCAACTCCCACACGCCAGCAAACACGGATGCAAATGTTTGAAGGTCACCTTGAGGAAGTGTCCGCCTGTTGTCCCAACAGGCAGACCTCAGGGGCAAGAGGTTGGTGCCACCAAAGGGGACCAAGGACCTCCTGTCCCTAGCGTGGAGCTGAAGCCTGCCTCCCCACTGGGGCTCTGTAACCCCCTCCTGTCCTTCAGCCAAAGAGAAACTGCCTCTGACTTTGAACCTAGTGGAGGGCTCTGGCCATGGTGAGCGGGGAGCCCCACGGCACCCGGGAGGAGGGAGCTAAGCCAGGCCCAGGCGCTCTGAGTCACTCTGCTGGGGACCAGGCCCACAGCCCCCCGCTCCAGGGCCCCGCCCTGTGACTCAGGGAAGTGCTGCGCTCTGGGGAGAGGGGCCTCTGGCAGGTGCCCGCCGTGGCACGGGTCAGGCTTCCCCGCTGTCCCCGACTCTTCTCTTGGAGGCACACGACCCCCTGCAGGTAGCCGCTGGGGCACAGTAGGCTTCTTCTGACCGTCTGTCCTGAATTCACCCCCATTCACACTTCTGGGAAGGAGCCTTGCAGTCCCCAGGAGAGCTGGCCAGCAGAGGTTGCCCAGTAGGCCCCCTCTCTGCAGTAAGGAAAATGAAGAAGTCAACGCTCGAGCCACAGGACACCGCTCCAGTCGGGAGCCACAGGACACGGGAGCCACAGGACACCGCTCCAGTCGGGAGCCACAGGACACGGGAGCCACAGGACATGGGAGCCACAGGACAAGGGAGCCACAGGACACGGGAGCCACAGGACACGGGAGCCACAGGACACCGCTCCAGTCGGGAGCCACAGGACACGGGAGCCACAGGACACTGCTCCAGTCGGGAGCCACAGGACACGGGAGCCACAGGACACTGCTCCAGTCGGGAGCCACAGGACACTGCTCCAGTCGGGAGCCACAGGACACGGGAGCCACAGGACACGGGAGCCACAGGACACTGCTCCAGTCGGGAGCCACAGGACACTGCTCCAGTCGGGAGCCACAGGACACGGGAGCCACAGGACACTGCTCCAGTCGGGAGCCACAGGACACTGCTCCAGTCGGGAGCCACAGGACACGGGAGCCACAGGACACGGGAGCCACAGGACACTGCTCCAGTCGGGAGCCACAGGACACGGGAGCCACAGGACATGGGAGCCACAGGACAAGGGAGCCACAGGACACTGCTCCAGTCGGGAGCCACAGGACACTGCTCCAGTCGGGAGCCACAGGACACCGCTCCAGTCGGGAGCCACAGGACACTGCTCCAGTCGGGAGCCACAGGACACGGGAGCCACAGGACACTGCTCCAGTCGGGAGCCACAGGACACGGGAGCCACAGGACACTGCTCCAGTCGGGAGCCACAGGACACTGCTCCAGTCGGGAGCCACAGGACACGGGAGCCACAGGACACTGCTCCAGTCAGGAGCCACAGGACACCTATTCAGTCAGGAGCCACAGGACACGGGAGCCACAGGACACCGCTCCAATCAGGAGTGGGAGCAGGAGGCCTGCAGCCTGCACAGCTGAAGCTAAGCCCTGATCAGAACCCAAGTGTCAGTAAAGAGGAGCAGCGGGGAGAGAGGGGCTTCCCATCCACCTGGACCCGCTCTAGGCTGTCCCCCTGGGCCACTGCACCACCCGGGGAAGTGCAGGCAGAGGCCAGCTGGTCCAGGGCTGGAGAAGCAGCAGCCGGCCAGGAAGTGACAACAGTGAGGGGCCCCTTATAGGACCTGGGGTGTGGGGCCTGTCTTCTTGTAACTGGAAAGGGTGTCCGACACTGAACCCCTAATCACACCCACCCTGCAGTCCGGCAGGTCTCAAGGGTGTGTTCATCACTCACCACTAAAACTCTAAGCCATGAACGCAACTTGCCATTCGCCCTCCCTCAACCCCTGGCTCCACCATTATCCTCTTTGCTTCTATGAATTGATTACTTTCGCTTCCTCACAAACATGGGATCCTGTAGTCGTTTTCCTTCTGAGACTGGCTTACTCTACCCAGCAAGCTGTCCCCAGGGCTCATCCACCTGGCAGCGCACAACGGGATTTCCTCCTTTTGAAGGCTGAGCAATATTCCCTTGTATGAATAGACCACAGTTTCTTTATCCACTCATTCTTCCATTGATGGACATCAAGGTTGTTCCCCCACCTCGGCTATTATGGGTGACTCTGCAATGAACATGGGAGTGTAAAGACCACTTGGAGATTCTGTTTTCAATTCTTTGAAATATATACTCAGAAGTGGTATTGCTGGATCATACAGCAGTTCTATTTTTTATTTTTAAACAATATCTGTAGAATGAAACAGACATTATTACTGCTTGTATGCATGTGACTGTGTGACCAATGGGATTCTACAATATGTATACACAGAAAAATGAGAAATTATATCCATCTATGTATGATACATCAAAGTCTATAAGTGCATTCTACTGTCATGTATAACTAATTAAAACAAATAAAAAATACAAAATAAGAAATACAAAAATAAAACCGATTTCTGTACCCTTTTCCATAATCATGGCACCATTTTACATTCCCATCAATAGGACATGGGGGCTGACATATCCCTACATCTTCATGAGAATTTCCTGCTGTTTTCCATAACAGGTGTGAGGGACAGCTCACTGTATGGTTTTAACTGTATGTCCCTGAAAATTAGAGATGCTGACCGTCCTGCCGGGTACTTACCGGCCTTTTGCACATCAAATGTCTATTCAGTCCTGGCCCATTTCTGAACCAGGCTGCTGGGCCTGGGGCTGTGGCTCTGCCCGAGCACTCGCCTCACTCATGCGAGTCACTGGCTTCAATCCTCAGCCACATAAAAATAAATAAATACTGGGCTGTTCAGTTTTTTTCTTGTTGAGTTTTAACAGACCTCTGAATATTCTAGAAATAATCCCTTACCAGATACGTGATTTGCAAAGACTTCTTTGCGTTCTGTGGGCTGCCTTTTTAGTCTTTGATGGTGTCTTTTAATGCCCAGATATTTCAAAATGTCACAAATCGCCGTTTGTCTGTTTTAGCTTTTTGCACCTGTCACGTTCAAGGAATCCTTGCTGAATTCCGTGCTGTTATGCGTTTGCCTCGTATGTTTTCTTCTAGGAGTTTCATGGTTTTAAGCCTTAATCCGTTGAGTTCATTTTTGTATATGGTGTCAGATAAGCAGAGAAGGCTCCCACTTCCTTCTTCCATCCCTAGATTTCCAGTTCTCCAGATATCATTTTAATTGCTTCCCTTTGCCCACGCGGAGGTAATCTCTAGTCTGCCATCTCACTGAGGAGGTGGAAGGAGCCTTCCGCCTGAGCCCACTGTTCCTGCAAGCCCTCCCTCGGGGCACTCGGCTCAGGGCGGCCACCCCTTCCTCTCTGGCTTCACTGTCAGCTCCTCACTTTGGGCTTTGAGGGGGTTTGCTTGGTCCCTGGGGCTGTCCCGGGAGTTGCCTGGTGCAGGTTCCTTCCTGCTGTCTGCCTGTTGCCTCACTGTCGTCAGCATCCTGAGGCTGGCTCTCCTCCGGGTCCCAGGGAGTCCCCAGCACACGGCCATGGCACCTAGACACAGAGCTTCCAAGGAAGAAAACCAGACCCCCTCCTTGTGGAACATTCCCAGAGTCTCTCTGACCTCATCTCCCCTGGAGTCCCATTGGCCATATCAGACTCACGCCTCCACCCTCAGACCAATCAGTGACTGGGACCATCCGACTCACACCCAGACAAGATGGCGGCTCCATGTGGGCCTGGAAGTTGGGTAGAAAGTGACTATAAACAACCGCTACAGGTGGCTCTAAAGACCCTGCCCATCTGTTCTCCGGCTCCCCTCAGGTCTCCCTGATTCTGTGCCTTAGTCTGTGTGAACACACCCCTCTCCCTGTTCTCACCCCCATCTCTCAAGGCCCAGGGTCCTCTGTGGGTTGCAGCCTTGGGAACTTGATGATTTCCTCCTCTCCTCGGCCACTCAGCTCAGTCTCCTCCAAGGCAATGTCACCTTGTTTGGTGACACAAGGCTCTGTGAGGGCACCAGGTCCCCACAGCTGAAGTCTGGCGTAGGTCATCTTCCCCTCCCAGGTCCTTGGGGCAAACCCAGGAGACTGGTCCTGGCAATCAATATCAGGACTTCATTCCACTGCCGACTTCTCTTCAAATCTCTTCTTCAGGGAATGGCTGTCCCTCAAATGCTAGTGGGCCTTAACCCAGCTCTTCTCCCCAACCCCTTGGGCAGCATCAGCCAAAGACAGAATTTCCTCCACTTCCTGGTCTCATTGCCAGCACAGGCCTGAGACCAGGAAGTGGAGGAAATTCTGCCAGGCAGAGCTCAGAGTTCCCATCAAGAGGCCCCCTGTATGTGGCTGTAGAAGCCTTGGACAGAGCTGTCTGGCTGGGCCCTTGTCCCAGACACCCCTTGTCATGCTCTGGTGATGAGCTGTTTATCCAGAGTGACCAGAGATGGCATAGGAGGTCACTCATCATCTGTCTTCCAAAGAGGAACATTCCAATATGTCTTGGGGCCTCTCATTTGGTGATATGTCCCCGTTGTGGGTCCTTGGTCCACTACTATCTGCCACCACATCAACCAGGTCTACAAAGCCCCAAAGGATCATTTTTCCAGGATAGTAGAGAATCCACAGCCTCTTTCCATCCAGGTCCACAGATGTCACCCAGTCCCACCATAGGACATCAATGTCCCAAACGTAACAGAACACCAATTCAACAGATCCTGCAGAGCAAGGGTGAGAAAGAAGAGCACAACTCTAAACTTTCCCAACCCTCCAAGCACAGAACATGCACCCAACCTTCACCTTGAAGGCTCTTATGGCAGAACACGGACCACAGGGGAAGACCAGGGCCTTGCAGAGGCAGGCGAGAGCTGTAACCAGGATTCAGGACTAATGTGCCTGACATGGGGACGGCCATGTTCAGGGGCTTCTACAGGGGAATCTATGTGCATCCTGCTTATTAAAATAAGGCTGTCAGTCAAGTTTCCCTCGTTCCTGAAAGTCTTTCCTTCTCTTTGGTATGGGGGATTGAACCCAGGGCCACTTTACCACTGAGCCACATCCCTAGTCCTTTTTATTTTTTTATTTTGAACCAGGGTCTCCTAAATTCCTGAGAATTTTGCTAAATTGCTGAAGGTACCCTCAAACTTACAATCCTCCTGCCTCAGCCTCCCAAATGGCTGGGATTGGTGGCATATGCCACGATGCCTGGCCCTGCTTTATAAGTTTTCTGTCACTATTATGTCCTCTAAGACACTTGAAATAAGCCCCAGCTGCGGGTAGGCAGGTAGATCAAAGATCTAGGCTGCAGATTTGAGGGCTTGGGCATGGGCATCCTCACCAACATGGTAACCACTGACCACAGGTGGCGCTTGGTCATCTGAGAGTGTGGCCAGTCTCATTGCAGTGCACACTAGATTTTGAAATGCACACTAGGTTTTGAAAACGTCTGAAAAACCCAATTTAAAATATCTCCAATATTATGGAGCTTGTTGGACTAGATCAAACATAGCACAGAAATTAATTTTAGTGAACATAAATTTGATTTCCATTTAAGTAAAATTTGAGTTTATTGGGCTAAATCAAATATACCTCTAAAATTAAATTTATCTTTTTAATGTAACTTCTAGAAAATGTAAAATTAGACACGACTCCCCCTGTGTTTCTGTTGGTGGCCCTGGGCTACAATCCTCTTGGGATGGGGACAGGAGCTGGAGAGGGTCCTGAGGATGGCCACCCCTGGTCCTCCTCAGCCGCCCAGCACTGGAGGGTCAGGGTACCAGGGCCTTTCCTGTCCCCAAGTGGGGAAGTTTTGAGGGAAAGTCTCATGGCCCAGGAAGTCACCCCAGGCACACAGACAGGGAGGTATCCACTGTGTGCCAGGCACTGAGCTGGGTTCTGGGGACAAAGAGGCCACCCTGCACTCCAAGACCTCACACCCACAAGCCATCCCCATCCCAAGAGCAAGGGCTCCAAGGGTGTCACAAGATACTATGGACGTGGCTGCCCTGGTGACCTCCATTGCATTCTAGGGGGGACAGCAAGGACTTCAAAGGGCAGGACATCTCACCTGGGCCCTGACCTGGGGAAGGATAAGCAGGAGTCTCGTAGGTGGAGGACAGAGGGGACTTCCAGACAGAGGGGGACTTGGGCACAACACGAAGCCATTGAAGAGCCAGGGACATCTCTGAGGACGGCAGGAGGAGGGGACACAAGCTACCCAAGTGGGTTAGGTCTGATAGTCAGACATCAAATGCCATCTTACTGGCTAAGACCAACAGCTTCGGAACATAAAATCAGGAAGGGTGACGGAGCATTTTCTACTCTCTCCTCTCCTGGGCACGTCTTCCAGTCCTTGTGGACTCCACGATAAGAGTGTCCAGACTGAGAACGTGAAATAAGGGACGCCCTGGCTGTGTGCAGTGTTTTCTGAAGCCGAGCTGTTGAAGCACCCTGCTAAAGCCTGGGCACCTTCACCTCAGGACAGACACAGCTGCCCAGACTGATGGACCTGAGGAGGCCCCTGGTGGGATGGGGACACCTGGGTTCGGGCCGAGCTGCGCTGGCCCCGGCTCTGACTACCCTGCTCTGGTCTCCCCCGTGTCATGTGCACATGAGGGTGGGAGCAGACTCTCTGGCTTCCAGAAGGTTTTCCTGTAAGTTTCTAGCACACAGGAGCCCTCTGCACAGTGGGCACCATCAGATGTTTGCTTGGCCACCTGCAGAAGGAGGAGGGGAAGAGGAAGCAGGTGAAGCAGAACCTCGCTTATCTTGTTTACTTCCCCTCTAAGCAAGATAATAAATAATAAATAAACACTACGCAAGGGAATGAGGAAATGGGGAGCACAGGGTGGTTGTGCGTAAGAGCAGGGGGCTTGGCTCTGAGAGAAGGTCAAGTCAATCAACTTAGAGGTCACCTTGGGGGTTGGAGAGGGAGACAGTTGAGAAAGACATGAAATGTTCTCTAGGTTCAAAGGGTCGGTGCCATGGCTTGGTTTTAATTTAATAAGCCACTGTACCCTTTAAGCTAGCAGTTCTCAATGGGTGAGGACTTGGGAAATGTCTGGAGACAATTTAGGTTGTCACAATTGACTGCAGCAATTCTACTCCCAGGTTTACAGCCAAGAGAATCGAAAATGTTTGCCCCATGAACACCTGTACATGGACGCCCAGGGCAGCCAGGTTCACAATAGCCAAAGGAGGAGACAACCAGGTGCCCACCACCTGGTGAACAGATGAACAAAATAGGGTAGGTCAGTCACCAGATGTCCAAGGAGGTCCCGGAAGGAGCACCGAGGCTCTGGACAACTGGGGCCATTGGTATGCAAGACAGAAAAGAATTCCAGCCAGCGCCAGCCAGAGACCCAAACCAAGGTTTCTTTAGGAAAGCAGAGACACAGTGGAGGGGAATGGGGGCTTTCTAGAGAGTGGGAAGCTGTGGGGGCAAACAAGAAAGACATACTCCAGGAAGACCAAAGGCTGCTCCAGAGGGGACCAGCACCCCCCTGTGTGGGGTGTGCATATAGAGAGGGACAGTTGCTAGGGGCTGGACTAGAGGTGGGGTCAGGGTGGGGTGACCCAACTTGGAGCCAGGTTTTTGAGCCCTTGGGTATTGTCCTCAAGTCTCTTTCTGCAGACAGGGCAGGGCCAGGCGCATCTCAGGACTTGGGCCAGTGGCTCACAAATGCTTGGTTTGCATTTCAAAGGCTCATGGGCATCTCCCTGTTTCAGCAGTTTATGGCCAATTCCCTGAGACTCAGGATCCTCTTTGTGTGCATCCCTGCATCCCTGTCTCCCATGCACACGGGGGAACTGTCCCAGGAGAGCCGGGAGCTGGAACCCCAACCTCGGCTCTTGTGTTCCCACGAAAGAAGATTCAAGGCAGACGCCAAAGGCCACAAAGAGAACTTTGTTAATAAGTGAAAGGGAAGGAAAAGCACAGTAAGGCCCCAGCAGAGGGCACAGAGAGAGAGCGGACCGGCTCCGAGCAGAGAAGGACCAAGGGGACAGAGCCTCTCTGAGTTGTGACTGACGTTTACCAGGGGACAGGGGCCACCTCTGCACCCTCAGCCAACCAGATGTTCACCTCCTCCCTCCCGTTGGGCGGTGGGGTTTTGACCCTCCTTGACCTCTGGGGAACTGCCCTGGTGGCCATCCTATTCAGGGGGCCACAAGTCACGACTAACAAGTCAGTCCCATGTGAAGGTGGCACTGGGGTCCACGCTGGTTAGAAGTCACCTTAGAGCGCCTGCGCTACTCAAGGACCCTTCGTCCCAGACAAAAGGAGACCCCTGGGCCACAATGCCCCCCTTCTCACCAACCCCAGTGAACCCCTTGAGTTAGATCCATGAACCCTTTTCTTTTGACAGTTTGCCATTTGCTTCTGTTTATTTTCTACAAATAAACCACCACCCTTTGCTTTCTCATCCACTTTGAAAGTAGTTTAAAGAAGACCCTAAAACCATTTACAGAACACTTGTGACCTTGTCCCCCAGTCACTGCTCATTGCTAGCTACTATCTAACAGAATGTAACAAGGGATGAGGCCCCGATGCCACTAGAACCCGGGAAGCCTCCAGGACAGACGGTGAGTGGAGGGAGCAGATGATTCCATCTTTGTGAGGTGTTGGGGGTGAGCCAGCTGCAGGGACGGCAAGCAGGTGGGGGTCGCCAGGCCTGGGGCAGGGGATGGGCCGCACGTGCTGGGTATGGGGTTTGGTGGGAGGATGAAAATGTGCTGAAATCAGTGGTGGCCCCAGGATCTTGGGTTCTTCTAAGAGCCACGGAACTGCACACTTCAGGAGGCTGAGTTTCATTGTGTGTGAATTATAGCTTTTTTTAAAAAGGATTTTAAAAAGTATCTTTATTTTTATGTGGTGCTGAGGATCGAGTCAGTGCCTCACATGTGCGAGGCGGGCACTGTACCACTGAGCTACAGCCCCAGCCCAAATTATAGGTTTTATAAAAATCACCCGGGGGCTGGGGGTGTGCACAGTTGTGGAGTGCTTACCCAGCCTGGGGGAGGCCCTGGGTTTGATCCCCAACACTCAAAAACGACCAGAGAGGGCATGTTCTTTAATCCATATTTTATAAGAAAAGACATTTGGAATTATTTTTTTAAATGTTTGCCTATATTTAAATTTTTTTCTACAACAAATAGATATTCTATAGTTTTTATATTAAAAAGACCCTTCTATTCCCAATATCTAACCTATGGAACCATCCTAGCTGCCCTTCAGCAGATGGAGGATAGAGAAAATGAGGTAAGTCTATGAGACAGGTGGAGGACAGGTGGTCAGCCTAGACAGGATGAGGGCTAATTGGCCAATTCTCAAAGAAAAGGAAATGGGTTTCTAACACCTCGGGGGAACTGCCCTCCCACACAGGGAGGTGCTATGATGACCCCCAGGCTCTTTTCCTGCCCTTAGGAACATAGGGGGTGGGAAGGGAGGGAGAACCTGGGGTCTACAGAAAGGCAAGACACACCCACTCCTGCTGATTCCCAGCTCTGGGTCCCTTTCTCTCTAGAAGAGTCTGTCTCTGTCTCTCTCTTAAATAAAACTTGCTTTCTACATGTGCCTTGGCATTTCTAGGGTGTTTCGTCTTCAGCACCAAGGGAATGAGGACCCGATCCTGATTTCAAGACCCGTATCATATACACAGTGGAATATTACTCAGCCATAAAAAGAAATGGCTTTATGACTTTTGCTGGTAAATGGGTGGATCTGGAGACTATGATGCTAAGTGAAATAGGCCAGTCCCAGCAAACCAAAGGCCAATGTTCTCTCTGATATGCAGACGCTAACACGGAATAAGGTGGGGAGAGAAGAATAGAAGTTCAGTGGATCAGACAAAGGGGAGTGAGGGGAAGGGAGGGGATGCGAGCAGGAGAGACAGTGGAATGAACTGACGTAACTTTCCCATATTGACATATGAACCCACCACCAGGGAAACTACTCCATGAACAACCACGGGAACGGGATCCTAAGTAGAAGACCTTGCACTCAGTGTGTATACTACATCAGGATGCCCTCCACTGTCCTGTGGATCAAAGAACAGATGAAAAAATAAAATTAAATTAGACTCCCAATGCTCCCCAACTGTCTACACAATAAATCTAGGCCTGGTGTCGCCCAGTTGTCCCTGACGGGGCTTTGCCTGCCAGCCTCTCTCTCAGCACCTGGCCCTCCCTCTTGCTCAAGGATGAAGACCTGCTGCCCCCAGGCCCCCTCGCCCCTCTCGGGCCTGCCCTGTCCCCTGTCGCCTGGCTCCTCCAGCTTCTCTCCCAAGACTCCGGCATCGTGCCCGTCATTTTCCGGAAGCCGCCCTGACATGGACTGGCCTCCACCAGAGTGGGGTGTCTGTCCCTCCCCTGCTCCCCCAATTCTGATCATGGAAACTGGACTCTGGTCATTTATGATCCGTCTTCCCAATGGCCCTGGGCTCCTCTCTCTGGAAGTCCACAGATACTGTTAGTGGGAGAAGGAAGGAGAGGAGGGCGGGAGGTGATCTGCAGAGAGGACACCCGAGGGCGCAGGGCCTGCTAGTGTGTCCACATTCCTCTCCACAGCCCTGAGGGGTGGGCCTCCAGCTCCCCTTCACTCTCCTTCCTGGGACGCTGGGACCCCGGGTGTCGCCTTCCGCCTGGGTTTCCAGGAGTATGTTGGGGTCCTGCTGCAGCAGATGACCCAGGTTTGTAGGTCAAAGGGCAGAGTTCAGAGGGTCAGATTCAAGGATCTGGGAAAAGGAACTGGACCTGAACAGGGAGGCTTGAGGTCGCAGGAGCGCAGCTCTGAGCACAGTGGCCTCCTGGAGGGACAGCAGAGCCCTGGAGGGCTAGCCTTGGCCTCCAAGGTCAAGCCCTGGGCAGTCCCTGGGCCTTCCCCGACCCCTGGAGCAAATGCCTCAGGCTCAGGTCCTGGGCCTGTGGCTCCAGATGTGGCCACCAGGGGGCAACGCCCGACTGCCGGATCCCTAGGTGTGGCCTCAGGGGGAGCTGGACCTACAGACCACAGTGGGGCTGGCCATGGAGCTGCTGGAGCTCAGGACGGGAAAACAAGGGAACAGCCATTCCTGCTCCCCGGGCCGTCAGCCCAGCTCGGCTGAGGGACTCAGGTGACTTTGGAGACACCTCCCTGTCCTCAGAGCAGTGGAAGTCACTGACAGTCACCCTGACGCCATCTAATCCTGCAGCGCTAGCCGTGTTGGCCTCTATGCCCAGCAGGTCAGCATGGTAAGGGGGCACCTGGGTCATAAAACACACAAGGCAAGGTCCTTCCGTGGTCACTCTCAAGCCATCGGGGGAAGTGTACAGATGCAAATAACAACAAAGAGGAAAAGTGTCTTCTAGGATGGGTGGCTCTGCATAAAAGATACACGGGAGCTCTTTGTTCTGTTTTCACCATGTTTCCTGAAGCTTAAAATTGTTTCAGAGTAGGAGTTTGCCAGGTGTGGTGGGGCATGCCTGTAATCCCAGCAACCTGGGAGGCCGAGGCAGGAGGACTGCAAATTGGAGGCCAGCCTTAGCAACTCAGTGAGGTCCTAAGCAACTTAGCAAGACCCTAACTCAAAATGGGGTGGGATTGGCTCAATGGTTAAGTGCCCCTGGGCCCAATCCTAGTATACCCCCTCCCAAAAAAAGGAAAATGAGTTTTTTTATAGACCCTAAGATCCGGGGTACTAGATTCAACTTTCAGATTTTCTCTTACCTATCGGAGAGGCTTTTGTTATTTCCCTGGTGGCCCTTCTGTAAAATAAAGAAGGCCACCTCTCCGCACTGCTACAGCATTCTGAATTTTATGAATGAAACTCAGCTCGTTCAGAAAGGAAGGCGGGAAACGAAGCTACTGAACTCAGTTTTGCGTTATATTTTGTCTTATCCCAATGTATCAAAAGTGACCGTATCAGCTGTCCTCACTGTGGGGGGCGCCCTGCACCGTGTCGCAGACTCAAGGCCCCTCTCGGCTGGTACTGGCCATTTCCAGGGCTGATGCCCCCTGGGGCAAGTGCCCCTCGTATCTGGCAGCACAAGTGCCCAGGCTGGTTCCCTGGGCTCCTCCACGCCCTGCCTGGGCTGCAAGGCCACCAGCCCCTTCCCTGCCCTGTCCAGGCCACCTGTCCCCACCAGAGGCTGGAGGTGCCCGCTCCTCGCTGCTCCCTCAAGTCGGCCTGCACCTTCCTTCCCCCCCGACGGAGGCCGGAAGCCTTTGAACTCCACGCCAACCCTGGGGCTCTCTGCTCTGCTTCTTACCGCCTCTCCTGGTCCCCCAGCGAGGAGGGCCGGAGGCCTGGAAGGACATCAGCCAGCGCCTCAAAACAGTCCCCCACTGTCACAAGTCGTTGCTTTGATCTGGGGTCTTTGTGTGCGTGTCCATCCACTGAGCACTCGTCCCCTCTCTGATGACGCGTGGGGTCACCGTGATCATTTAAGTCCCCGAATAGAACTAACTGCAATACAGGTCCAGGACAGGCAGGAGCTGCAGGGCTGACGTCCAGCACTCCAGCAGACGGAGCCCCGTGGCCCAGCCCTCATCCGCCGTTCTCTGTGGGTCTGTCTGATCCTGGGCTGGTCCCCCACACCATCTTAATCACTGTGGCTTCGTGGTGTGTCTTAACATCGAGCACGACAAGTCCTTTGCTTTACTCCTTTGAAGGGAAGGATTAGGTATTCATGCGCCTTTATCCAGCTGAATGAATTTTAAAGTAAGTTTTAGGTCCATCCCCCCAAAAAAAAAGTGGCTGGAGTTTTTATTGGGATGGCTTTGAATGTACTGATCAATTTGGGAGAATTAACGTCTCTCTGACATGAAGTCATCCAGAGTCAGAGTCTAAATACCTCTTCGTGTGTGCAGGTTGTCCTCTGGGACTTAGATTTTTATCATCCCACACACTTATCAAGACCTTGCGTCCCCTTGTCATAGGTTAGTGAGCTACTTTTACAGGTGGAGGGTGACGAGCAGGTGGGATTCAGACTAGGGTCTGCAGCATCCATCCAAAGACAGTGCAGCCTCTCGGGCCCCTTGGACTCTGTCCTTCAGCCCTACCTGATCATGGCCGATGTGTCTGTGTATTTTATTGCACATTCAAGTAAAGGAAGGTGACGGAATGTTCCCCAGCATTAACAGGGGGACAGCAAACAATATCTGAGATTGCTGTGACGTGAGGACCCCAGGGCACAGGAAGGCTGGGGGAGGGGAGAAGGGGATCCACGTGGCGCAGGGAGCACATGTGGGCAGGCCACCTCTGTGTGTGCAGCTGTGTCTCCGCAAAGTGACTAAACGCTGTCATAGGCCACACGGCCACATCCTGGTCCATGGGGGGCCACAGGTCCCACAGTGCTCCTAAAAGACTACTACGGAGCCGGAAAGTCCCCACCCCCTAGAGACAGTGCAGGTGTCAGAGGTGGTGGCAAAGCACTGGACTGGTGTTTGTGGTGACGCTGGCGCTACCGAGCCTGCTGTATGGAAGTAGCTACAGCAGGTGGCCACGCACAGCCCAGGTGCTTGGGGGTGGTGACACGTGGCATGGGCTGCTGCAGGCGTGTGCTCTGCCTCTTGCCACCTTCTACTTATAAAGAACCCTAGCGTTGGCTGTGGGCGAATACGCCACCCCGTGCGGGCAGCAGCCTCACACGGCTCCATAGGACCGCGAGCCACAGGAGCAGCAGGCGACTCCGTATCTGGGACACCATATCTCGTCACACAGTGCAGCCACTGTGCCGGTTCGGTCTGTGTGAGCGCCCATGACTGTTCAGATGGACGTGGTGGCCTCAGGACGTGTCCGCCCTGTTAAGTGACGCGGGAAGGTAGCTGCTGTGGCCTGCATGCCCTCGCCACGCTCGTGTTGGAAGGGAGAAAACCCAGGAAAACCCGCCTCTCAAGATCCAGTTGCCGTTGCAGGCGTAAAGTCCTTTTTGCCTCATAAAATGTGCCCACAGGTTCCAGGGAGTACGGCAGGGGCATCCCTGGGGCTCCTTGTGCTGTCAACGGCAATAGCACCCGGGGACCCTTGGCCCGCAGCCCAGGTGAGTCAGGACACTCCAAATCCCATCCTCCTGGGGTCCCTGCTAGTGTGGTGTGAAGACATCCCTCCTGCTGGGCGCCGTGGCCACGCCTGGGATCCCAGAGGCTCGGGAGGCTGAGGCAGGAGGATGGTGAGTTCAAAGCCAGCCTCAGCAATGGCGAGGCACTAAGGAACTCAGTGAGACCCTGTGTCTGAATAAAATGAAGAATAGGGCTGGGGCTCAGAGGTGGAGTGCCTGAGTTCAAACCCTGGCACCCCCTACCCCCCAAAAAGAAAAACACATCCTTCTGACAATCTCAAATGAGCAGAAGAGAAAGGCTTTGTAAAGAAGAGTTTCGGGGACTGATAGGGGACAGCAGAGGGGAAGCATGTGCTATGGGAAGCGTGGGGCCCAGGAGCACCAGAGGGCAGAGGAAGGCAAGGCCCTTCAAAGGTAAAATGATGGAGGTGACAGTGCAGGACCATCCTCCTGAGCTGCAGGGGCCAAGGCAAGCCCGGCGGCACGCAGCGCGGGGTGGCCGGCAGGTTCTGGGCAGACGTCATCCGCCCCTGCAGGGGTGGCCTTGGGCAAGTTGTGGTTCCCTATGCAAGGCTGTCGTGACTTTTATGCAAGTTGTGGTTTGGCAGAGTCTCTTCTGATCTCTCTCATTACCAGGCAAATGTATGTGGGGACCCCTTCAGAGAGGCCTGGTGTGAATGACCCCACCAGATGCTGTCGGAATTTACCCCCGTTGTGCAGTCCAGGTGGGGCTTAGAAGAGGTGATCCATGGGCTAAATAGGCTGCCTCAAGAATGGGTCTCAGCCGGGCACAGTGATGCATGCCTGTCGTCCCAGTGACTCCGGAGGCTGAGGCAGGAGAATCGTGAGTTCAAAGCCAGCCTCAGCAATGGCGAGACACTGAGCAACTCAGTGAGACCCTGTCTCTAAATAAAATATAAAATAGGGCTGGGGATGGGGCTCAGTGGTCAAGTGCCCCTGAGTTCAATCCCCAATATCGAGAGAGAGAGAGAGAGAGAGAATGAATGGGTCTCTTGCCCAGAGCAGTGGTGCATGCCTATAATGTCAGCAGCTCAGGAGGCTGAGGCAGGAGGATCACAAGTTCAAGGTCAGCCTCAGCAATTTAGTGAGGCCCTAAGCAACTTAGCAAGACCCTGTCTCTAAATAAAACATAAAAAAAAAAAAAAGACTCTTATCTCTGGGAAAGCCCAGCCAAACCTATTGTTCCTCGCTGCCTAACATGGCAGTCCCTCTCCTTATGTGATGCCATGGCCATGTGACCTCCAGACCCTGCAGAGAGCCCCCTACCTGTAAGGCCTTCACCAAATGCAGCTGCTCAGCTCTAAATTTTCCAGCTTTCAGAATCTTGAGCCAGATAAACCTTCTTTCTGTAAATTTCTCAGTCTCGGGTATTCTGTCATAGCAACAGACAACAGACTGGGACAGTGGCCTCTGGACTCCCTTGTTATAGAGTCTGACTTAAGTGACTTCATTTTGATTCTGACAGATTTGAAAGGAAAGTGACCACAACACTCTGAGCGACCAAGAGAGAGAGAGAGAGAGAAAGAGTGGGGAAAGAGAGAAGAAAGAGGGGGGAGAGCAGAGAGAGAGGGGAGGGAGAGAAAAGTGAGAGAGAGAGAGAAGAGGAGAGGAGAGAGGGAGAGGGAGAGCGAAAGCAAGAGAAGAGAGAGCAAGAGCAAGAGAGAGGGGCCAGCAGGAGGGAGATTTTATAGCCCAAGTCTAATGGGGCCTCTGGGTCTGCAAGCTGCCTTGTTGGGTACAGTGATTGGGTCATGCCGTAGTGTCATCTTCTGCCTTCAGCAGAGGGGGCAGGGGTCAGTCAGTGTGGGTTTCCGTTGCACCAGAGGGTGGGGGTTGATGTTCAGCCTGGAGTGGGGTTGAGTGTCCAGACTTGATGCAAACAGGTGGTACAGGACCAGACGGAGGAGGGTTGGGTGCAGGGTTACCCTGCAGCTAACGTTTGTTCAGCCTGCCCTGCACCTAACAGCTTTCACACTCCTCTCTCTGAAGACTTCCTGTGGCCACACACACACACACACACACACACACACACACAGCACCCAAGGACAAGCAGTAATTCGTAGAGATGGCACCACCAAAATTCACAACTGGGCACAGATTTCCTGACCCCAGTGGGGCAGGTGCTTTTCCTGGGGAAGCTGAACAAACTGCTGTTCCACATGGTCCTTTGGCTGCTTGGCTCCAGCCCAGAGGACAGAGGAGAGGGCACCTCGGCCTCCTGCAGCCTTCACTGCCGCAGTCCGTCTGGGCAAAATAACCGGGAGGTGACAAGCAACTTAAAGGTTGAAGCGGGAACCACTTTATTGCAGGGAAACTCAGCAGGAACTCAGGGTAGCGGGCACCCAAGGTAGCGGGAGCCGCTTTATTGCGGGACAGCAGAGGTATATATACCCAACTGATTACACACAGCTTGACTCAATTAGCATCATCCAGATACAGCAATCAGCCAATAAGGAATCCCTACCCTCTTAATGGCTCGGTGGCGTTGCCTCACAAACCACTCTCCTGACAAACTGCCAGGCACCATCTTGACTTGATTTGCGGTCCCCAACATCTCCCCTCTTTTGTTTAATTAAACAACAAGTATGTGGTTTAGGGACCATGCCTGTTTTAGGTTGTTCAATACTACATATGGTCCTTACCCGTCATTGGATGGTCTGACCTCAAATCGTCAGCCTCCTGGCTTAGGTTGGTACCATTGTGATATACTTAACAACCCCTCCTTAAACAACCGTGGGCTATTTTTTTGTATTGTATCAACATATGCCCTGACTGTTCTTGGTTTTACCAGGGTGCCTCCTTCCTTTAGCAATTTACTTAACATCCTCTCGGTTTGGTTCTTACTAACTTCTGATCCCATATTTCTGTAACAAAAATAACAACACCCACTAAGATAACACAAAACAAAACCGAAACAAAATGAAACAAAAACACATTGCATCAATTTTTCTATTTTCTTGAAATGTCCATCCGTTCTCTCGCCCTATCTGTTCCTCAGGGGCGATCAGCTTTTCTCCCGTCCTATTTATTTCTAGGGACAGGCAGCTTAAAAACAAAAGAAAAACGAAACAAAACGAAACAAGAACACACTGTTTCTTGAAATGGTCACCCATCCTCAGGGACGAGCATTTTACCTTGTCACTTACTCCCAAGCGTCCTGGAGCTCCCCGTACGGGCCACCATACTTCACCCCTGGCCTCTGTGGCTTAAGTTTCAACGCCCGCTCGCCTTTCCCTGGACCGGATGAGTGCTCAGCCAGCATCGCCCCTTCCTGTCCCTGGGAATGGGGACAGCTGCCTGCAGAGGCCTCCCTCCCCTGCCCAGCCCCCAACGGGAGGTGAGTGAAGAAGGTCAGGTCCTCATCCTTCTAAGCCTAAAAGTTCATCAAGGGCTGGGGCTGTGTCACACATGTCCCCGTGTCCCCAGGGCCCCGCCTACCGGTTGGCATAGAGCACACTGTCCACAAATGCTCTGGGATGAAAGCGTGGCAGCTGCCCTCGGTCTGTCCAGGCCGTGGAGAGACGGTGAGGTGTATGGGGAAATAGAGGAGGGGACATGGGGACCGTGGCTTTGGGGGCTGTGCTTGGCTGTAGGGTGGGGGCCTGGGATTTCCCCAGAGACGAGTGCCCCCCCACAGGGAGCAGGGGCCTCCCACTCCCACTCCCACTTTACAGCCCAAGTGTGGTCACCCAGGGCTCTGAACTTGTACCTGCCCTTCTTGGGGCCCAGTCCCCTGTTAATTTGGCTGTGGCTTCCCCACCTCTCCTCAGGGGAACGGGTCCTGTCTGCAGAGCCAGCACCCATGGCTGTGCGCCCCACACCTGGTGACTCAGGCCCAGGCAGGACAGGGCAAGGGCGTCCCAGGGCTCTGTGAGCGGCACCACGGGCCCCGTGCTGACCCAGCCCCTCCCCAGCCCAGCAGGACTGGCTATGGCCATGTGTGCACTGCCATAGTGTGTGTGTGTGTGTGTGTCCCCTGCTGCAGCTCAGAGCCTTAGTCTAAGAAGAGACAGTGTCTGGGATGGTTCAGGCGCAATCACGAGCCACTCAAAATCTAAAGCCGATGCCGCGGGAGCAGCCCAGGACCCCAGCCCTTGAAGAGTCCTCAGGAAGCAGAAGGCGCACCCGGAAGACAGCTGGCCAAGGTGCCATCTGGCGGTCATGTCAGCTTCACGTGGGGTTGAGGCAGGACACCCCTTGCTCTCCACTGTCACTTGCTGGAGGCAGAAGATGAACCTCAGGAAAGTCACCAAGGAGTCACACAGACGGGGACAAGGTGGGCCCGCAGGCTGCGCCCCGCCCAGTTACCTTCCTTACGAATCTCCCCAGCAAGAAGACCCTGCTGTGGTCCCAGCAGTGGACGCCTCGCAGGGTGTCCAAGCCCTCCGTCCTCAGAGCTCTTCGGTGCCAGCCTGGGCTCAAAGCTAAGAACACCCTTGAGATGGCATTGCAGGCAGGTGCCTGGCATCATTTAAGTGACTTTTTTTCTTGTCCCCCTTTCTGGGGCGGGGGACTTTATTTCTGTGCCTTGTGTTGACAGTAGAGTCCAAGGAACCTGCCGTCATCAGCTCTTCTCCTCCGACTGTTCCTTAGGTGTGGGTTGGGAAGGGAGGGGACGTTCCGTGGCCTCTCTGGCCCCTGCGCAGGCCCCAGCACTGCCCGCCTTCTCCTGGCTCCTCTGGCCAGCCCACCTCCTGCCCGCCGTCCCCACCTGGCTGTGGAGCCCTGGCTTACAAGGCGGGTGGCAGGCGCCATCCTATGTGAGCCGCGTCATTCCTGGAGCCACAGGGGACCAGGAGCTGCATCCTCCACACACAGGGGCGGAATGAAGCAGAGGAAGAGGACAGAGACAGGGGGCTTCCCTCTGTCCCTGAGGACCCCATTCCTGTTTGTCCTCCGTGGAGCCAGCTGGGCTGATGGCGTGGGGAGGACAACCCACAGGGAGCTCGCTGCCTGGCGGTCCCCAGGGAGGGCAGCAGACTGGGGCACAGGGGGGCTTAGCCCTCCTTAGCCCTGGGCTTCCTGATCACTCTGTACTCTGGGACCTCCTCGGGGGGCCTCTGGGAGGGCGCCCCGCTGGCGCTGGAGTCCGGCCTCGGAGAGTCGAACACCACGGAGCTGTAGTGAGGCTCCTCCCGGGGAAAGGCCTGCAGAGAGAGCCCAGCTCAGGAGGCGGGGGACACCTGAGGGCCCCCGGAGGCTCCCCTGGGGAGGCCTCCCGCTGTCCTGGCCTCCTTTTCCCTACAGAGCTGATGGCGGGATCCTGCCCACCCACCTGGTCCACCCCACCTGCTCATGCCAAGCACGAAGTCCCTGGACCCCAGACTCGGGGACCCTCAGTGCTGACCCTGTGCGTCCATTCATTCTACAAAAATGACACTGAGGGCCGGGTGGTGGCTCAGGGGCAGAGCGCTCGCCTGGCATGTGTAAGGCACTGGGTTCAAGTCTCAGCACCTCGTATAAATAAGTAAATTAAATAAAGGTTCATCAACAACTAAAAAAATATCAAAAAAATTTAAAAAGACCCTGAGGCCCTGAGAGGGTTGCAGACTTGGTGGGCTCCCCTGAGATGCCCCTGGCTCCCTTTGATGGGACATCCTGGCCACAGTGCAGGGGTGGGTCCCTTTATGAGGACTCAGGAATCTCACATGCAGAACCCTGGCCCCTGGTGGAGCCTGGCAGGATCCCCAGATCTACCCTGAGCTTGTTGTGCCAGGGCAAGGTCCTGACTTGTCCCCATGCAGTTGGCAGGAGTGAGGCTGTGTCCCTGGCCAGCTGAGACCATTAGTCACCACGTGGGACAAGCGAAGCTGCAGCTACTCTCAGACCCAGCATGTGGCCGTGGGCATGCGAATGTCAGGTGAGGAGGAGACGGGCCTGATGCAGGGTAACTAGGTACTGCCAGCTGCTCAGAGGCCCCAGCCACGCCCCCATGACAGCTGACAAAGGGCAGGGCGGGCACAACTGGAGGCAGGAGGGGACAGCAGAGCAGCCCCATTCCCCTGCAGGTGGCAGGTCCCAGGCTGGACACAGAGCTGGGCCCCTTTCCCAGAGCAGACCAGCGACGGTGCCACCCACTGAGGCCTGGGCTGGGCTCCGAGGCCTCCCCAGGCAGCCCCTGGCTGATGCTCAGATCTCCCCCCAGTCTCTGCCTGAAGTCCCCCACCAGCATGTGGGTCACACCCTGGGGAGGCCACCCATTCCGTTTATCCCACTCCGTTGGTGACAGTGCCTAAGGGTTGTTCAGGTCATGGACAAAGGGAATCCAAGAGATGACCAGGACCAACCCAGGGAGAGGTCAAGAGCTTTGTCACTGGCTGTGTGGTATGCAGTAGGAGCTTAATAAACGCTGCACCTTATTGACTATTGAGGCCATCGTCACTGGCCACCGTCACTGGCCATCATCATAGCCCTTCCACACCCCACCCAGCCACACGAACACCAGCCTCCTCTAAGGGCAAATTCCGCACCTGCCCCTCCCCAGCCTCCTGCCCTCTCTGCCCATGCCCACCCCACATGGGGCAGCCCAGGGTGCCCTGCCAGGGCCCAGGACCTGGCTTACCAACATGCTGTACTCCACCTCCGCCTGCCTCGGGGGCACTGGCTCTTCCTGCAGGGACCACGTCTGCAGCTTCAGATTCGCGTAGTAGGGCTCACTGTGCCCAGCAGCCTGCGGGGGGCCAGGAGGAGGTGTCCACAGACCTCCACACCCCGCCTCTGTCCCTCTTCCACTCAAGTTCCAGGTGGGGGCCCCAAACTTCCCTGGGTCTGCTCGCTCCTGCACCCTCCCCTCGGGGCAGAGAGCGCCCCCTGGGGAACATTGCTCCCCCTTCCACTGGCCCCTGGGGACAGGCCCAAACCTGGGATGACAAGGATGACCAGATCTCAGGAGTCACTCTTCCCTCTGGACCCATCCATCTGTGGCCCAGGGACCGTCCAGCTGCAGCCCCAACGTCCCCCATGCTGCCCCTGCCCAGCCACCCGGATGCACCTCCTGGGGTGGCCTTCCTTACCTGCCTGAGGTTCTGGGACAGTTCTGAGCGCTCACCAGCTGAGACAGGGAGAGAGCGGGGGGGGGACCCATGTGAGCCAGGCTGGGGACCCTGGAGAAGCCCTGGGCTCCTCTCCCCTCAGACCTGGAGCTGGCGGGAACCAGTGCTGCTGGAGGAATAAGCGGGTGCCCGGGCACGCAGGGAGGAGGAGTGACCAGCGCCAGTGGGCAGCGGACACGGCCCGGCTGGAGGAGAGGCGCAGGGCAGTTCCCAACAGCCGCTCACCAGGCGTCATGGGGTAGACAGGCAGGAGAGGCAGGGTGTGCACCAGGGACCCACCCAGACAGCGTCAGACCCAGAGAGGTTGCTGGGGCGAGGCTCCAACCCTGGGCCTGGGCCCTCCCTGCGGCTGGGAGGCCTGGCAGCCTGCGGGGCAGCTCAGGCCGGTCCCACCCTGGTTCTGGCTCCTGCCACGTTGCTGTAGGGTCCTGCCTTTGAGTGCAGCCACATACACCCTGACTTCTCAATCCCAGCCTGGGGGCTGGCCGGCAGTAGGTGACACAGGGTCTAATCCACAGCCAGGCCACCAGAGCCACTGCCTGCATGCAGGGAGCACCGGGTCACAGGGCAGCAGCCAGACCTTGGGAGACACAAGTCCACAAGACGCTAGCATGCGCCAAGTCCTCAGGGGAACTGAGAGCAGCAACTGGGGCGCTTGGGGACATGAACACAGTCTGTTCTGAATACCGTGGGCGGGCTCCACGCCACACCTGGGACAGGAGCTCTGGGGAAGGAGGAAAAGAAGGGGGGGGGGAAGATTCAGCTCAATGCCAGGGAGGAAGGTGTGCAGGAGCCCGCTGTCCAGGACTGCACTGTCACAAGGATGTCCCCAGGGCCCGCACAGGCCTGGCACACTGCAGGTGCTAGGGATGGCTCCGTGTGAATGAGTGGATGACAAGAGGAAGCTGGCGAGGAGCTGGGGTGGGTGACGCGGAGGTGTGCAGTGCAGGCGGCAGAGGAGCCAGCGGGACTCGGCCCAGGCAGCATCAGGAGGGGTGGGCTGGGCACTTGCAAAGCCAGGGAGGGAGGAGAGCCCGGGGTTGAACAGAGAGCCTTTCCCCTGCGCCTGAGGATGCAGTCAACAAATACAAGACGCCCATCCTGTGAACAGTGCAGCCGCGGCTTCCAGAATGTTTAACAGCGGGGAAGCGGTACAGTGTGTTAGGTGCAGAAAATCCTGAGTCTGAGAGAGATAATTCTTGCTATGAATCAGATTCTCTAAGAAACCATCCCTGCATCTGCAGCCCAGAAAAAAGGCGGGACCCGCCCTGAGTGTAGTGGCTGGACTTCTCTGGGCGGTGGGTTTTCTGCAGGGAATTTACCCACTTCTTTGTGCTTCTGTTCATTGTTCACGTCCCAAAGTCATCGTGTGACCCTCTTTTTAAAGAGGAGGAAGCTGCTTGAGGAGCCGGAGCCTTTCTAGGTGAAAGGGCACCAGGGAGCCTGCTGGGCCCCAGGGACTGAGCCACCAGATGGGAAACCCACGTGGCAGGCAGTGTCCTCCCGGGGTGCTGCCTGGGAGGGACCAGGAAACTGCCCCAAAAAGCAGAGGGAAAGAGGAAGTGATTCTCTTTCCGGGATCCGCCTAGGTGCTGAGGCTGACCTCTTCCCACAGGCCGGGGCCCCCGGGAGAGCCCAAGGTAGACTGAGGCAGTATCCCCTTGACCCCACAGCAGCTGCCTGCTGGCCCTGCAGCTGAGGAACAAAGTAACCCCTCTCTGCCCCACCAACCTCACTGCAGTCCCCAGGGGTGGGACTGCCTTCAGAATCCCCCCCTCACAGAAGCACCAACTGGGCACAGGAAGGACCTGGGGGCTCTCGCTACCCCCAGGCAGAAGCTGGCTCCCCAGGTGGCTGGTGACCCCCACCAGGAACAAGAAGGCCACCTCTGTGGGTTCTTCTGCTCCCTGACTATTTAGTCTGCTCCGCTGGTGTTTATTGAGCACCTACTTCCTGAGTGCCAGACTCAGGGGCCCCACACGTCCCCCTGTCAGTCTGAGCTCAGAGGAGGACGAGACCAGGATGGCGGGAGGGTCCTGGGGTCCCCGTCGTGACTGCAGCTGTCGACACACGAATCCAGCAGTGTGTCCTGGGAGTCATGCTCCCTGACCTGGAAGTGCGTCCTGGCTGGGGGGACGCAGGCAGGGACAGGGGGACGTCAGTCTACTTCTAGCCCAGGTGCAGGGGAATGCCCAGGAGGGGCCCAGGTCCTCTTAGGAGGCCGAGGAAAGGGCCTGGGCAGAGGGCACCTAAGGGCAGTCTTTGGAGTCCAGAAGGAAGGAGCCCTGTGGGGGCGGGCGAGGCCCTCAGTGAGCCTTGAGCCACCCCAGGAGGAGGCACGAGGCTGGTTACAAGAGGGACCTCTGGAGTGTGAGAAGTCGGGGGGACTGGGGGGCAGGGCCGAATGTGGAGGCCCTGACTGTCCCGGGGCTGGATTGGGGAAGAGTCGTACAAAGGGTTTAAACAAGGAAGCAGGGTCCCAGGGACACCCCAGGCCCAGCACAGGAAGGACCCCCTCCCACAGCCTGCAGCCCCACTCCCAGGGGCACGTCCTCTGGGGGCTGGCCCCGTGTGCAGCTGACCTCCATTCTGAGGAGCAGGGCAGTGCTGCAGGTGAGGCTGTCAGGGCCTCCCCCCAGGGCCACCGAGGAGCAGGGGGTCACTCACCTTTGACCCGTTTCTGCAGCCTCCTCCAGACCAGCAGCAAGGAGCCCACCAGGAGGAGCAGCAGGAGGGACAGCAGGAGGAGCAGCACAGGCAGCCTGCGGAGGGCGGGAGGGCCACGTGGGGGACTGCGCGGGCAGGTGCTCTGTCACTGTACAGGGAACAACCTCGGGGCACTCCACCACAGAGCCGCATTCCCTGGTGGTTATTTAGACACAGGGTCTCCCTGAGCTGCTCAGTGCCTCACAGTTGCTGGGGCTGGCTTTGAACTTGTGATCCTCCTGCCTCAGACTCCTGAGTCTCTGGGATTACAGGTGGGGGCCACTGCGCCCACCCAAGTCAATTTTTTAAAAGAAGGTAGAGAAGACAGGCAAGGTCGGGAGGCTGAGGCAGGAGGATCCCTAGTTCAAAGCCAGCCTTAGAAAGGTGAGGTGCTGAGCTACTCAGGGAGACCCTGTCTCTAAATAAAATACAAAATAGGGCTGGGGAGGTGGCTCAGTGGTAGAGTGCCCCTGAGTTCTGAGTTCAATCCTTGGTACCAAAAAAAAAAAAAGAAAAAAGGAGACCACAGTGGGACCCAGAGGGGCACACCTATCATTCCAGCAAGTCAGGAGGCTACATCAGGAGGTCTTTCTAAGTTGCTAAGCCGTAATCTTAGCAACTTAGAAAGACCGTGTCTCAAAATTTAAAAAGGCTGAGGATGTATCACAGAAGAAAAGTGCCTCTGGGCTCAATTCCCACTACCAAAGTAAATAAGTAAAAAGAAAAGGTAGCATATGTCCCTATCTATACCCCCCATGTCCCCCAGTCCTGGCACTTGTGCACATGGTGTGCCTAAGAACTTTCCCAGAGACCCAGAGACTCTCTGTTCACAGACAAGCCTGCAAGAATGTGCAGAGCTAGGAGACAGGGGACAGGGCACAGTGGGGGACACTTCCAGCCACACACCAGGTCTGGTGCCACCCGCACCATCAAAAAGAAGCAAAGCTGGGGCCAGGTTTGTAGCTCAGTGCTAGAGCCCTGCCTGGCACACAGGAGGCCCTGGGTTCCATCCTCAGCACCACATTAATAATAAATAAATAAATGAAAAAATAAAATAAAGTTATTGTGGAAAAAAAAGAACAAGGGTGTGTGTGTGTGTGTGTGTGTGTGTGTGTGTGTCCCTTCCTTTTTCACAAAAAGCAGGCAAAGTATGAACACCATTCTGGTTTTACTTTACAATGCCTCTTAGCAACCTTCCTAGTCAGTGTGTAAAGAAATCCCAACCCTTCACTCTTTTGTACAGCTGCATAATATTCCATCGCATGGTAGACCACACGTCCTTTAGTCGTCCCCTCTTCATGGCATCCCCCATTATCCTGTGTGACCACTAACATGGCTGTAATAAGTCACCCAGTAGCTCTGTCATCCCACACTAGGATACAGAGCAGCAGATCTACCTCCAGATTTACTCAGATACAAGCTTCAAACCCTTATGTGCTCAGGCCTTTCTTCCATACCTTGCACTCATAATCTTCACGTGTAAGTGTGTGTGCACACACTCGCATGTGGGGTCCCGGGATGGAACCCAGGGCCTCCCTGTATGCTAGGCAAACACTCTGCCTAGCATCTTTCTTAAAGATGTCCCCAACCCAAGACACACACACACAGACACACACACACACACACACACACACACACACACTGCAGAAGCTTGAGACCCTGGTGACACAGCTGAGCTCCTTGCCCCTGGGCCTCTGCAGGATACACTTCTGGAAGCGGCATGTAGAGGCCTGAGTTTTGAGGTCAGGAGTCTGGCTGGCCTCTGCCTCTGCCTCTGCTCTGCCTCTGGGTCTGGGGAGGGAGGCTGTCACCCTGGGAATTTCCCAAGCGACAGGAGCAGCTCTGCTGTCTGTGGCCCACACCTGACTCTGCTAAGAGGTGAGGTGACAGGAGGGGGCTGCCCACCCCAAAGACCATGTTGTTGCAGAGGCCGCAGGGACCCTGGCCTCTAGGGAGGGAGGGGCTGGAGCCCATTGTCCTGAAACCCCAGAGAACACCTGGACACGGGAGACGGGAGGAGCTCTGGGGACAGACACGGGGAGTCCCTGATCCCACCCAGAGAGGGCCTGGAACTCTGTTTGGGACGTCCAGACCGCACCCGTGTCCCCTCATTTGGGGATCCTGATCTATATCCTTCATGATGAAGCCGTAATCTTAGGTATTTTGTGCAGAGCTCTGAGTCTATGGATCACGGACACCAGGGGCCACGGGAGCCCCACGTTTGCAGCCAGTTGTCAGAAGTGCTGGGACCTGGGCTGCCCCAAAGTGCAGCTGGTGTCTTGTGTGGGGTCCTGGGGTCAGAGCCCTTAACCTGTGGGTCTGCACGGACTGCAGTGGTCAGCACCAGGAGCCAACTGCCCCCCCCAGGTGAGGTCAGGTGGGGAGCCCATGACCCCCAGAAATGGCCTGTGCCTGCTTGCATTTCTCTGAGGATCCACAGATGTGCTCAGATTCTCTGTGAGGTTGATGACCCCCCAGATAGAGACCCACTCAAATTAGAAGGGAGAGCCCCAGACTCTGGGGTCACGCAGGCCCAGCCCAGCCCCACACCTGTGCCCATGTGACAGTGACACAACCTCTCCTTGCAGTCTGTGAGATGAGCATGGGAGCAGGTTGGGGTCATGTGAGGAGCCACGGAGGACAGCGTGTGGGGCTCTGGGCACCCGCAGGACAGCCCAGCCCTCATGGGTGGACACTTGCCTCCCCTCTGCCAGCCCCTCCTTGGTCTGAGCCTCTCTTGAAGCCTGGGGCAGGTCCCAGTGTGGTGGCCTCAGTGGACCCAAGCCAGGTTACACAGACTGCAGCTTCCAACCTGGGCCTGGGCCAAGGGCCAGCAGGAGTGTAACTCCCTCCCCTGAGTGACCACACAGCCCCCCGTGGAGAAAATCCCAGTCAGGGACAGGACACTTACCCTGGGCGCTGGCCATGGTCGAGGTCCTGGCTGCTGGACCAGGGGTGGCACTCTCTGTGGCCAGGCTGGTAGACAGTGCAGCTTGGGCTCTGCTTGTGGTTGTCAAGGTCTTCGCTGCCGTGACACTTGTAAGTGTCCCTGAGGTTGCTGGTGTCAAATCTACAATGACACCCAGAGGTCTGTCCTGCAACCCGCCCACCACTGGGGGATGCCTTGGGCCTGATTTCATGCCAAATGCTCACTCAGGAAGGGGGCAGGCGTGGCCAGGGCCAAAGTCTCCCCAGGACCCTAGGGACATTCCTGTACAGGACACAGGTACCACCCCCAGCAGGGCTAATTCCTTCCTGCTGTGAGGGCCATGGCTCCTGAGACCCCCGGGGTCACCTCCCCACGCCTGGTCTCTTCCCCCTCCCATCACAGCCACAGGCTGCAGGGATATCTAACTGCAAAGACCACTTGTCACTGTGCTGCCTCTGCCCACTGCACCATCCTGGCCTTCTGCCCCTCTGCTCTGCCCTGGGTGTCCACACAGAGCTCTGCCTGTCCCTGTCCCCAGGGCCCAGGGCGGGCTGTGGCTCTCTCCCCTGCAGGCTCTGCTCCGCCTCCTTCCCTGACAGGCAGCTCCTCAGGGCTGGGCAGCTGTGGGCTGCTCCCCTCCTTGGACTCCCTCCCAGGCTCCAGCTGTTGCTTTCTGATTCTTACCCAGGTGTCCAGGTCCAGGCAGCCCAGGCGCTGGTAGGATGGGCTCACCTAGCTGCACGGACACCTCAACCTTGAAGTAGGGGTCAAAGCCTTCGTACCATGGTGTGTCCACCTGGCACTCATAGGAGCCTGCGTCCTCCAGGGTGAGGCGTTCCATGGTCACTGTGAAGCTGAGGTTTGCAGGGTGGTCACTGATGGACACTCGGCCGCTCCGCACCTTTCCCCTGAGCCTCTAGTCTTCACAATATCAGTACAAAATACATGTGATTTTTTGCACCACCGTTTGTCATTGTCCTTGAATTCTTTGCCATAGTGACACTGCACGGTCAGGGATCCTCCCACGGTGCCCGTCACCTTGCTGGGGCCACTCAGAGGAACACAGTCTGAAAAACACAAGCTTGGAGGCCAGGCCCTCACAGATGGGCCAGGGCCAGGGGGGTCTGGGTCAGGTCCTCCAGGAGACCCTCCCTCGCCTCACATCAGACCCCTCCCCACCACTCACCCCTGGCCACCAGCCCCTTCTGCTCCTCCACCCAAGACGCTGACACAGCAGCCCCTCCCTTCTCCCCAGTCCCCCCTCACCACCTGACCTCCTGCTTCCAGAACCCAGGGCCATAAACACCCTGAGCCCCCTCTCCTGGGTCAGCCCCCCAGCCCTGTGAGTCTCAGACGCTGAGACATAGCCAGAGTGGATCTGGTCCAGCAGGACGTGAGCCAGGGCAGAAGCGGGGTCCCCAGACCATGTGGATGAGAGCCCTGGACTCCTGACAGCACAGGATGCACACAGCGAGGGGCACAGAGCTCCCAGGACCCTCTCCCCCTCCCTCACCTCAGATGGGCCGGCTCTGGGGACCTCATTTCCAAGGAAACTCCTTTGTGTCCCCAAGATTTCCAGGTGCATTTTCCCAAAGGCCCCGACACAAAGCTGGGGTGAGGTGAGCACCAGGAAGCTAACCCACCTCCAGGCAGAGGACCAGGCCACCCTGCACCAGGCTCCAGCCCAGGGGCATCTGCGTGTGCCCCTCCCTGTCACCCTGGGGACACTGTGGACAGGCCCAGATGGGCGGGGGGATGGCAGGACTGGGGTGGCTTGCTCTCTCCTGGGATTGGATGCTTTCTTCATTTGCCTTCAGGACCTTAGGCCTGACCTGGCCTGTGGGACCCCTGAGTGCACAGCCCCGACCTGAGACTGTGGGACCCCCGAGTGCACAGCCCTGTGGACCCCGTCCTCCTCCTCGTCCCTTCAGTGCCTGCTGCGCCTGGCACAGGGAGACCACTGTGGCCGCACCCTCAGAGCACAGCTGCCCACAGCTGCCCAGTAGCCCCTGCATCCCTCTGCCAGGGCCAGTAGGACCCCCTCTCCCAGCCTGGGGTGAGGTCCCCCTGCAGAGAAGGCCTTGTGACACTGTCACAGGTGGAACGCTCTCTGAGAAGCTCAGTAGCAACTGCCGAGGTGAAGCCACAGGGGCCTCAGGTGAACCCGGGCTTGGGCCTCAGCTCTAGTCTGCATCTCTGTGTGCTCAGGGCCAGGGCCTGACCTCTCTGAGCCTCAGATGCCAGCCGCAAAGTGGTGGGTGACCATGCCAACCTGACATGGCATCTGGGGGGTTCAACAGAAGATCATGTTAGGATGGGGCCAGGGTCAGTGGAGAGGCTGCCCAGCATGCACCAGGCCCAGGCTCCACCAGCCCCAGGAAACAAAGGAGGGAGGAGGGAAAGAGCCGTCCTGGCTTCAACTGTCTGTGGGTCATGTTAGTGACACTCAGGAATGCTGCTGCTGAATGCCCTCGACCAAGAAAACAGGAGCTCCATAAGATGTGACCCCACAAACCAGGTAACCCCTGTCTAGTCCAAATGAGAAATGGAGAGAGGAAGTAATCACAGGCAGAGAGAGTTAAGGGCCCAGAGGAGACTGTAGAATTTATAGGCCGTGTGCAATGGCACGTGCCTATAATCCCAGGGGCTCGGAAGGCTGAGGCAGGAGGATCTCAAGTTCAAAGCCAGCCTCAGCAAAAGCAAGGTGCTAAGCAACTCAGTGAGACCCTGTCTCTAAATAAAACACAAAATAGAGCTGGGGATGTGGCTTAGTGTCAGCATGCCCCTGAGTTCAATCCCTGGTGCCCTTCTCCAGAACAGAAACTCTCTATAAATAAATGTGTAACCTGGATGAATGTGATTTTCTAGAAAACACAAAACACTAAAATTGGCACATGTTAAGTAGTTAGTAATGAATGTCAACCCCAGCACTCTTTCATCAGGATGCTGTCCCTGGTCCGGTCCTAACACTGTCCCCCACCTCTCCTGTCCCCACCTCCCCTGTCACCTCCTCTCCTGCCCCTACCTCCCCATGTCCCCTCCTCTCCTGTCCCCACCTCTCCTGTCCCCACCTCCCCTGTCCCTCCTCTCCTGCCCCTACCTCCCTGCCCCTCCCCTCCTGTCCCCACCTCCCCTGCCCCTCCCCTCCTGTCCCCACCTCCCCTGCCCCTCCCCTCCTGTCCCCACCTCCCCTGCCCCTCCCCTCCTGTCCCCTCCTCCCCTGTCCCCTCCCCTCCTGTCCCCCACCTCCCCTGCCCCTCCCCTCCTGTCCCCACCTCCCCTGCCCCTCCCCTCCTGTCCCCACCTCCCTGCCCCTCCCCTCCTGTCCCCACCTCCCTGCCCCTCCCCTCCTGTCCCCACCTCCCCTGCCCCTCCCCTCCTGTCCCCACCTCCCCTGCCCCTCCCCTCCTGTCCCCACCTCCCCTGTCCCCACCTCCCCTGTCCCCTCCCCTCCTGTCCCCACCTCCCCTGCCCCTCCCCTCCTGTCCCCACCTCCCCTGCCCCTCCCCTCCTGTCCCCACCTCCCCTGCCCCTCCCCTCCTGTCCCCACCTCCCCTGCCCCTCCCCTCCTGTCCCCACCTCCCTGCCCCTCCCCTCCTGTCCCCACCTCCCCTGCCCCTCCCTCCTGTCCCCACCTCCCCTGCCCCTCCCCTCCTGTCCCCACCTCCCCTGCCCCTCCCCTCCTGTCCCCACCTCCCCTGCCCCTCCCCTCCTGTCCCCACCTCCCCTGTCCCCACCTCCCCTGCCCTCCCCTCCTGTCCCCACCTCCCCTGCCCCTCCCCTCCTGTCCCCACCTCCCCTGCCCCTCCCCTCCTGTCCCACCTCCCCCTGCCCCTCCCTCCTGCCCCCCCTCCCTGTCCCCTCCTCCCCTGCCCCTCCCCTCCTGTCCCCACCTCCCCTGCCCCTCCCCTCCTGTCCCCACCTCCCCTGCCCCTCCCCTCCTGTCCCCACCTCCCCTGCCCCTCCCCTCCTGTCCCCACCTCCCCTGCCCCTCCCCTCCTGTCCCCACCTCCCCTGCCCCTCCCCTCCTGTCCCCACCTCCCCTGCCCCTCCCTCCTGTCCCCACCTCCCCTGCCCCTCCCCTCCTGTCCCCACCTCCCCTGCCCTCCCCTCCTGTCCCCACCTCCCCTGTCCCCTCCTCCCTGCCCCCTCCCCTCCTGTCCCCACCTCCCTGTCCCCTCCCTCTCCTTGCTGGTGTGCCTCCTCCTCCTGCCTGCCACCGATCCTCCCCTTTCCTTCCTCCTCTTCTCCTTTTCTCCTCTTGACTTGAGGTTTAAGGAGGATTTAGAGCAATCCTGAGAGACA